>NW_027194424.1:0-251474 GCF_032444005.1 Ranitomeya imitator
GCAACGGCACAAGTGCTGGTTAGGCTTAAGGCAACGGCACAAGTGATGGCTAGGCTTAAGGCATGGGCACAAGAGATGGCTAGGCTTAAGGCATGGGTACAAGTGCTGGCTAGGCATAAGGCATGGGCACAAGTGCTGGCTAGGCTTAAGGCATGGGCACAAGTGCTGGCTAAGGCTTAAGGCATGGGCACAAGTGCTGGCTAAGGCTTAAGGCATGGGCACAAGTGCTGGCTAAGGCTTAAGGCCTTGGCACAAGTGCTGGCTAGCCTTAAGGCCTGGGCACAAGTGCTGGCTAGGCTTAAGGCATGGGCACAAGTGCTGGCTAGGCATAAGGCAAGGGCACAAGTGCTGGCTAAGGCTTAAGGCATGGGCACAAGTGCTGGCTATGGTTAAGGCAACGGCACAAGTGCTGGCTATGCTTAAGGCAACGGCACAAGTGCTGGCTAGGCTTAAGGCATGGGCACAAGTGCTGGCTAAGGCTTAAGGCATGGGCACAAGTGCTGGCTAAGGCTTAAGGCATGGGCACAAGTGCTGGCTAAGGCTTAATGCATGGGCACAAGTGCTGGCTAAGGCTTAAGGTATGGGCACAAGTGCTGGTTAAGGTTTAAGGCATGGGCACAAGTGCTGGCTAAGGTTTAAGGCATGGGCACAAGTGCTGGCTAAGGCTTAAGGCATGGGCACAAGTGCTGGCTAAGGCTTAAGGCATGGGCACAAGTACTGGCTAGGCTTAAGGCATGGGCAGAAGTGCTGCCTAAGGCTTAAGGCAACGGCACAAGTGCTGGTTAGGCTTAAGGCAACGGCACAAGTGATGGCTAGGCTTAAGGCATGGGCACAAGAGATGGCTAGGCTTAAGGCATGGGTACAAGTGCTGGCTAGGCATAAGGCATGGGCACAAGTGCTGGCTAAGGCTTAAGGCATGGGCACAAGTGCTGGCTAAGGCTTAAGGCATGGGCACAAGTGCTGGCTAAGGCTTAAGGCTTGGGCACAAGTGCTGGCTAGGCTTAAGGCCTGGGCACAAGTGCTGGCTAGGCTTAAGGCATGGGCAAAAGTGCTGGCTAGGCATAAGGCAAGGGCACAAGTGCTGGCTAGGCATAAGGCATGGGCACAAGTGATGGCTAAGGCTTAAGGCATGGGCACAAGTGCTGGCTATGCTTAAGGCAACGGCACAAGTGCTGGCTATGCTTAAGGCAACGGCACAAGTGCTGGCTAGGCTTAAGGCATGGGCACAAGTGCTGGCTAAGGTTTAAGGCATGGGCACAAGTGCTGGCTAAGGCTGAAGGCATGGGCACAAGTGCTGGCTAAGGCTTAAGGCATGGGCATAAATGCTGGCTAAGGCTTAAGGCATGGGCACAAGTGCTGGCTAGGCTTAAGGCATGGGCACAAGTGCTGGCTAGGCTTAAGGCATACGGCTAACTCTTTGCATAAAGGGTTAGGCACCCATAGGGGTGAAGAGCTAGCTTTCACCCCTCTACTCTGTACTTGGACATTTAGGACTAGATCTTTGTTGTACAGTGCGGAGCCTCTCCATAACCCCATGCTCCAAGCGACCAGGCACTTCTTGTCTGTCCTCCGTAAATGGTTAATGCCTTCTTCCCCAATTACAGTCATGCATGCGCATTCAGACGGGACAAGAGCGAAGAGCGTAAAGCCTGCCCTGTGTGCATAACCATCATGTAACTAAAGACAGAAAAACAAACATGCAAGGGGCTCAAAAGTGCTGGCTAAGGCTTAAGGCATGGGCAAAAGTGCTGGCTAAGGCTTAAGGCATGGGCACAAGTGCTGGCTAAGGCTTAAGGCATGGGCACAAGTGCTGGCTAAGGCTTAAGGCATGGGCACAAGTGCTGGCTAAGGCTTAAGGCATGGGCACAAGTGCTGGCTAAGGCTTAAGGCATGGGCACAAGTCCTGGCTAGGCTTAAGGCATGGGCACAAGTGCTGGCTAGGCTTAAGGCAATGGCACAAGTGCTGGCTATGCTTAAGGCAACGGCACAAGTGCTGGCTAGGCTTAAGGCATGGGCACAAGTGCTGGCTAGGCTTAAGGCATGGGTACAAGTGCTGGCTAGGCATAAGGCATGGGCACAAGTGCTGGCTAGGCATAAGGCATGGGCACAAGTGCTGGCTAGGCATAAGACATGGGCACAAGTGCTGGCTAAGGTTTAAGGCATGGGCACAAGTGCTGGCTAAGGCTTAAGGCATGGGCACAAGTGCTGGCTATGCTTAAGGCAACGGCACAAGTGCTGGCTAAGGCTTAAGGCATGGGCACAAGTGCTGGCTAAGGCTTAAGGCATGGGCACAAGTGCTGGCTAGGCTTAAGGCCTGGGCACAAGTGCTGGCTAGGCATAAGGCATGGGCACAAGTGCTGGCTAGGCATAAGGCATGGGCACAAGTGCTGGCTAGGCATAAGACATGGGCACAAGTGCTGGCTAAGGTTTAAGGCATGGGCACAAGTGCTGGCTAAGGCTTAAGGCATGGGCACAAGTGCTGGCTATGCTTAAGGCAACGGCACAAGTGCTGGCTAAGGCTTAAGGCATGGGCACAAGTGCTGGCTAAGGCTTAAGGCATGGGCACAAGTGCTGGCTAGGCTTAAGGCCTGGGCACAAGTGCTGGCTAGGCTTAAGGCATGGGCACAAGTGCTGGCTAGGCATAAGGCAAGGGCACAAGTGCTGGCTAAGGCTTAAGGCATGGGCACAAGTGCTGGCTATGCTTAAGGCAACGGCACAAGTGCTGGCTATGCTTAAGGCAACGGCACAAGTGCTGGCTAGGCATAAGGCATGGGCACAAGTGCTGGCTAAGGCTTAAGGCATGGGCACATGTGCTGGCTAAGGCTTAAGGCATGGGCACAAGTGCTGGCTAAGGCTTAAGGCATGGGCACAAGTGCTGGCTAAGGCTTAAGGTATGGGCACAAGTGCTGGCTAGGCTTAAGGCATGGGCACAAATGCTGGCTATGCTTAAGGCAACGGCACAAGTGCTGGCTATGCTTAAGGCAACGGCACAAGTGCTGGCTAGGCTTAAGGCATGGGCACAAGTGCTGGCAAAGGCTTAAGACATGGGCACAAGTGCTGGCTAAGGCTTAAGGCATGGGCACAAGTGCTGGCTAAGGCTTAAGGCATGGGCACAAGTACTGTCTAGGCTTAAGGCATGGGCATAAGTGCTGGCTATGCTTAAGGCAACGGCACAAGTGCTGGCTATGCTTAAGGCAACGGCACAAGTGCTGGCTAGGCTTAAGGCATGGGCACAAGTGCTGGCTAAGGCTTAAGGCATGGACACAAGTGCTGGCTAGGCTTAAGGCCTGGGCACAAGTGCTGGCTAGGCTTAAGGCATGGGCACAAGTGCTGGCTAGGCATAAGGCAAGGGTACAAGTGCTGGCTAAGGCATAAGGCATGGGCACAAGTGCTGGCTATGCTTAAGGCAAAGGCACAAGTGCTGGCTATGCTTAAGGCAACGGCACAAGTGCTGGCTAGGCTTAAGGCATGGGCACAAGTGCTGGCTAAGGCTTAAGGCATGGGCACAAGTGCTGGCTAGGCATAAGGCAAGGGTACAAGTGCTGGCTAAGGCATAAGGCATGGGCACAAGTGCTGGCTATGCTTAAGGCAAAGGCACAAGTGCTGGCTATGCTTAAGGCAACGGCACAAGTGCTGGCTAGGCTTAAGGCATGGGCACAAGTGCTGGCTAGGCATAAGTCATGGGCACAAGTGCTGGCTAGGCATAAGGCATGGGCACAAGTGCTGGCTAGGCATAAGACATGGGCACAAGTGCTGGCTAGGTATAAGACATGGGCACAAGTGGTGGCTAAGGTTTAAGGCATGGGCACAAGTGCTGGCTAAGGCTTAAGGCATGGGCACAAGTGCTGGCTAGGCATAAGGCATGGGCACAAGTGCTGGCTAGGCATAAGGCATGGGCACAAGTGCTGGCTAGGCATAAGGCATGGGCAAAAGTGCTGGCTAAGGCTTAAGGCATGGGCACAAGTGCTGGCTAAGGCTTTAGGCATGGGCACAAGTGCTGGCTAAGGCTTAAGGCATGGGCACAAGTGCTGGCTAAGGCTTAAGGCATGGGCACAAGTGCTGGCTAAGGCTTAAGGCATGGGCACAAGTGCTGGCTAAGGCTTAAGGCATGGGCACAAGTGCTGGCTAAGGCTTAAGGCATGGGCACAAGTACTGACTAGGCTTAAGGCATGGGCACAAGTGCTGGCTATGCTTAAGGCAACGGCACAAGTGGTGGCTAGGCTTAAGGCAACGGCACAAGTGCTGGCTAAGCTTAAGGCATGGGCACAAGTGCTGGCTAGGCTTAAGGCATGGGCACAAGTGCTGGCTAGGCTTAAGGCATGAACACAAGTGCTGGCTAGGCATAAGGCATGGGCACAAGTGCTGGCTAAGGCATAAGGCATGGGCACAAGTGCTGGCTACGCTTAAGGCATGGGCACAAGTGCTGGCTAAGGCTTAAGGCATGGGCACAAGTGCTGGCTCCGCTTAAGGCATGGGCACAAGTGCTGGCTGAGGCTTAAGGCAACGGCACAAGTGATGGCTAGGCTTAAGGCATGGGCACAAGACATGGCTAGGCTTAAGGCATGGGTACAAGTGCTGGCTAGGCATAAGGCATGGGCACAAGTGCTGGCTAGGCATAAGGCATGGGCACAAGTGCTGGCTAGGCATAAGGCATGGGCACAAGTGCTGGCTAAGGCTTAAGGCATGGGCACAAGTGCTGGCTAAGGCTTAAGGCATGGGCACAAGTGCTGGCTAAGGCTTAAGGCATGGGCACAAGTACTGGCTAAGGCTTAAGGCATGGGCACAAGTGCTGGCTAAGGCTTAAGGCATGGGCACAAGTACTGGCTAGGCTTAAGGCATGGGCACAAGTGCTGGCTATGCTTAAGGCAACGGCACAAGTGCTGGCTATGCTTAAGGCAACGGCACAAGTGCTGGCTAGGCTTAAGGCATGGGCACAAGTGCTGGCTAAGGCTTAAGGCATGGGCACAAGTGCTGGCTAGGCTTAAGGCCTGGGCACAAGTGCTGGCTAGGCTTAAGGCATGGGCACAAGTGCTGGCTAGGCATAAGGCAAGGGCACAAGTGCTGGCTAAGGCATAAGGCATGGGCACAAGTGCTGGCTATGCTTAAGGCAAAGGCACAAGTGCTGGCTATGCTTAAGGCAACGGCACAAGTGCTGGCTAGGCTTAAGGCATGGGCACAAGCGCTGGCTAAGGCTTAAGGCATGGGCACAAGTGCTGGCTAAGGTTTAAGGCATGGGCACAAGTGCTGGCTAAGGCTTAAGGCATGGGCACAAGTGCTGGCTAAGGCTTAAGGTATGGGCACAAGTGCTGGCTAAGGTTTAAGGCATGGGCACAAGTGCTGGCTAAGGTTTAAGGCATGGGCACAAGTGCTGGCTAAGGCTGAAGGCATGGGCACAAGTGCTGGCTAAGGCTTAAGGCATGGGCATAAGTGCTGGCTAAGGCTTAAGGAATGGGCACAAGTGCTGGCTAGGCTTAAGGCATGGGCACAAGTGCTGGCTAGGCTTAAGGCATACGGCTAACTCTTTGCACTCTTTGCATAAAGGGTTAGGCACCCATAGGGGTGAAGAGCTAGCTTTCACCCCTCTACTCTGTACTTGGACATTTAGGACTAGATCCTTTGTTGTACAGTGCGGAGCCTCTCCATAACCCCATGCTCCAAGCGACCAGGCACTTCTTGTCTGTCCTCCGTAAATGGGTAATGCCTTCTTCCCCAATTACAGTCGTGCATGCGCATTCAGACGGGACAAGAGCGAAGAGCGTAAAGCCTGCCCTGTGTGCATAACCATCATGTAACTAAAGACAGAAAAACAAACATGCAAGGGGCTCAAAAGTGCTGGCTAAGGCTTAAGGCATGGGCAAAAGTGCTGGCTAAGGCTTAAGGCATGGGCACAAGTGCTGGCTAAGGCTTAAGGCATGGGCACAAGTGCTGGCTAAGGCTTAAGGCATGGGCACAAGTGCTGGCTAAGGCTTAAGGCATGGGCACAAGTGCTGGCTAAGGCTTAAGGCATGGACACAAGTGCTGGCTAGGCTTAAGGCATACGGCTAACTCTTTGCACTCTTTGCATAAAGGGTTAGGCACCCATAGGGGTGAAGAGCTAGCTTTCACCCCTCTACTCTGTACTTGGACATTTAGGACTAGATCCTTTGTTGTACAGTGCGGAGCCTCTCCATAACCCCATGCTCCAAGCGACCAGGCACTTCTTGTCTGTCCTCCGTAAATGGGTAATGCCTTCTTCCCCAATTACAGTCGTGCATGCGCATTCAGACGGGACAAGAGCGAAGAGCGTAAAGCCTGCCCTGTGTGCATAACCATCATGTAACTAAAGACAGAAAAACAAACATGCAAGGGGCTCAAAAGTGCTGGCTAAGGCTTAAGACATGGGCAAAAGTGCTGGCTAAGGCTTAAGGCATGGGCACAAGTGCTGGCTAAGGCTTAAGGCATGGGCACAAGTGCTGGCTAAGGCTTAAGGCATGGGCACAAGTGCTGGCTAAGGCTTAAGGCATGGGCACAAGTGCTGGCTAAGGCTTAAGGCATGGGCACAAGTGCTGGCTAAGGCTTAAGGCATGGGCACAAGTGCTGGCTAGGCTTAAGGAATGGGCACAAGTGCTGGCTAGGCATAAGGCATGGGCACAAGTGCTGGCTAGGCATAAGGCATGGGCACAAGTGCTGGCTACGAATAAGGCATGGGCACAAGTACTGGCTAGGCATAAGGCATGGGCACAAGTGCTGGCTAGGCATAAGACATGGGCACAAGTGCTGGCTAAGGTTTAAGGCATGGGCACAAGTGCTGGCTAAGGCTTAAGGCATGGGCACAAGTGCTGGCTAAGGCTTAAGGCATGGGCACAAGTGCTGGCTAAGGCTTAAGGCATGGGCACAAGTGCTGGCTAGGCATAAGGCATGGGCACAAGTGCTGGCTAGGCATAAGGCATAGGCACAAGTGCTGGCTAGCCATAAGGCATGGGCACAAGTGCTGGCTAAGGCTTAAGGCATGGGCACAAGTGCTGGCTAAGGCTTAAGGCATGGGCACAAGTGCTGGCTAAGGCTTAAGGCATGGGCACAAGTGCTGGCTAAGGCTTAAGGCATGGGCACAAGTGCTGGCTAAGGCTTAAGGCATGGGCACAAGTACTGGCTAGGCTTAAGGCATGGGCACTAGTGCTGGCTATGCTTAAGGCAACGGCACAAGTGCTTGCTATGCTTAAGGCAACGGCACAAGTGCTGGCTAGGCTTAAGGCATGGGCACAAGTGCTGGCTAGGCTTAAGGCATGAGCACAAGTGCTGGCTAGGCATAAGGCATGGGCACAAGTGCTGGCTAGGCATAAGGCATGGGCACAAGTGCTGGCTAAGGCTTAAGGCATGGGCACCAGTGCTGGCTAAGGCTTAAGGCATGGGCACAAGTGCTGGCTAAGGCTTAAGGCATGGGCACAAGTGCTGGCTAAGGCTTAAGGCATGGGCACAAGTGCTGGCTAAGGCTTAAGGCATGGGCACAAGTGCTGGCTAAGGCTTAAGGCATGGGCACAAGTGCTGGCTAAGGCTTAAGGCATGGGCACAAGTGCTGGCTAAGGCTTAAGGCATGGGCACAAGTGCTGGCTAGGCTTAAGGAATGGGCACAAGTGCTGGCTAGGCATAAGGCATGGGCACAAGTGCTGGCTAGGCATAAGGCATGGGCACAAGTGCTGGCTACGAATAAGGCATGGGCACAAGTACTGGCTAGGCATAAGGCATGGGCACAAGTGCTGGCTAGGCATAAGACATGGGCAAAAGTGCTGGCTAAGGCTTAAGGCATGGGCACAAGTGCTGGCTAAGGCTTAAGGCATGGGCACAAGTGCTGGCTAAGGCTTAAGGCATGGGCACAAGTGCTGGCTAAGGCTTAAGGCATGGGCACAAGTGCTGGCTAAGGCTTAAGGCATGGGCACAAGTGCTGGCTAAGGCTTAAGGCATGGGCACAAGTGCTGGCTAGGCTTAAGGAATGGGCACAAGTGCTGGCTAGGCATAAGGCATGGGCACAAGTGCTGGCTAGGCATAAGGCATGGGCACAAGTGCTGGCTACGAATAAGGCATGGGCACAAGTACTGGCTAGGCATAAGGCATGGGCACAAGTGCTGGCTAGGCATAAGACATGGGCACAAGTGCTGGCTAAGGTTTAAGGCATGGGCACAAGTGCTGGCTAAGGCTTAAGGCATGGGCACAAGTGCTGGCTAAGGCTTAAGGCATGGGCACAAGTGCTGGCTAAGGCTTAAGGCATGGGCACAAGTGCTGGCTAGGCATAAGGCATGGGCACAAGTGCTGGCTAGGCATAAGGCATAGGCACAAGTGCTGGCTAGCCATAAGGCATGGGCACAAGTGCTGGCTAAGGCTTAAGGCATGGGCACAAGTGCTGGCTAAGGCTTAAGGCATGGGCACAAGTGCTGGCTAAGGCTTAAGGCATGGGCACAAGTGCTGGCTAAGGCTTAAGGCATGGGCACAAGTGCTGGCTAAGGCTTAAGGCATGGGCACAAGTACTGGCTAGGCTTAAGGCATGGGCACTAGTGCTGGCTATGCTTAAGGCAACGGCACAAGTGCTTGCTATGCTTAAGGCAACGGCACAAGTGCTGGCTAGGCTTAAGGCATGGGCACAAGTGCTGGCTAGGCTTAAGGCATGAGCACAAGTGCTGGCTAGGCATAAGGCATGGGCACAAGTGCTGGCTAGGCATAAGGCATGGGCACAAGTGCTGGCTAAGGCTTAAGGCATGGGCACCAGTGCTGGCTAAGGCTTAAGGCATGGGCACAAGTGCTGGCTAAGGCTTAAGGCATGGGCACAAGTGCTGGCTAAGGCTTAAGTCATGGGCACAAGTACTGGCTAGACTTAAGGCATGGGCAGAAGTGCTGCCTAAGGCTTAAGGCAACGGCAGAAGTGCTGGTTAGGCTTAAGGCAACGGCACAAGTGATGGCTAGGCTTAAGGCATGGGCACAAGAGATGGCTAGGCTTAAGGCATGGGTACAAGTGCTGGCTAGGCATAAGGCATGGGCACAAGTGCTGGCTAGGCTTAAGGCATGGGCACAAGTGCTGGCTAAGGCTTAAGGCATGGGCACAAGTGCTGGCTAAGGCTTAAGGCATGGGCACAAGTGCTGGCTAAGGCTTAAGGCCTTGGCACAAGTGCTGGCTAGCCTTAAGGCCTGGGCACAAGTGCTGGCTAGGCTTAAGGCATGGGCACAAGTGCTGGCTAGGCATAAGGCAAGGGCACAAGTGCTGGCTAAGGCTTAAGGCATGGGCACAAGTGCTGGCTATGGTTAAGGCAACGGCACAAGTGCTGGCTATGCTTAAGGCAACGGCACAAGTGCTGGCTAGGCTTAAGGCATGGGCACAAGTGCTGGCTAAGGCTTAAGGCATGGGCACAAGTGCTGGCTAAGGCTTAAGGCATGGGCACAAGTGCTGGCTAAGGCTTAATGCATGGGCACAAGTGCTGGCTAAGACTTAAGGTATGGGCACAAGTGCTGGTTAAGGTTTAAGGCATGGGCACAAGTGCTGGCTAAGGTTTAAGGCATGGGCACAAGTGCTGGCTAAGGCTTAAGGCATGGGCACAAGTGCTGGCTAAGGCTTAAGGCATGGGCACAAGTACTGGCTAGGCTTAAGGCATGGGCAGAAGTGCTGCCTAAGGCTTAAGGCAACGGCACAAGTGCTGGTTAGGCTTAAGGCAACGGCACAAGTGATGGCTAGGCTTAAGGCATGGGCACAAGAGATGGCTAGGCTTAAGGCATGGGTACAAGTGCTGGCTAGGCATAAGGCATGGGCACAAGTGCTGGCTAAGGCTTAAGGCATGGGCACAAGTGCTGGCTAAGGCTTAAGGCATGGGCACAAGTGCTGGCTAAGGCTTAAGGCATGGGCACAAGTGCTGGCTAGGCATAAGGCATGGGCACAAGTGCTGGCTAGGCATAAGGCATAGGCACAAGTGCTGGCTAGCCATAAGGCATGGGCACAAGTGCTGGCTAAGGCTTAAGGCATGGGCACAAGTGCTGGCTAAGGCTTAAGGCATGGGCACAAGTGCTGGCTAAGGCTTAAGGCATGGGCACAAGTGCTGGCTAAGGCTTAAGGCATGGGCACAAGTGCTGGCTAAGGCTTAAGGCATGGGCACAAGTACTGGCTAGGCTTAAGGCATGGGCACTAGTGCTGGCTATGCTTAAGGCAACGGCACAAGTGCTTGCTATGCTTAAGGCAACGGCACAAGTGCTGGCTAGGCTTAAGGCATGGGCACAAGTGCTGGCTAGGCTTAAGGCATGGGCACAAGTGCTGGCTATGCTTAAGGCAACGGCACAAGTGCTGGCTATGCTTAAGGCAACGGCACAAGTGCTGGCTAGGCATAAGGCATGGGCACAAGTGCTGGCTAGGCTTAAGGCATGGGCACAAATGCTGGCTATGCTTAAGGCAACGGCACAAGTGCTGGCTATGCTTAAGGCAACGGCACAAGTGCTGGCTAGGCTTAAGGCATGGGCACAAGTGCTGGCAAAGGCTTAAGACATGGGCACAAGTGCTGGCTAAGGCTTAAGGCATGGGCACAAGTGCTGGCTAAGGCTTAAGGCATGGGCACAAGTACTGTCTAGGCTTAAGGCATGGGCATAAGTGCTGGCTATGCTTAAGGCAACGGCACAAGTGCTGGCTATGCTTAAGGCAACGGCACAAGTGCTGGCTAGGCTTAAGGCATGGGCACAAGTGCTGGCTAAGGCTTAAGGCATGGGCACAAGTGCTGGCTAGGCTTAAGGCCTGGGCACAAGTGCTGGCTAGGCTTAAGGCATGGGCACAAGTGCTGGCTAGGCATAAGGCAAGGGCACAAGTGCTGGCTAAGGCATAAGGCATGGGCACAAGTGCTGGCTATGCTTAAGGCAAAGGCACAAGTGCTGGCTATGCTTAAGGCAACGGCACAAGTGCTGGCTAGGCTTAAGGCATGGGCACAAGTGCTGGCTAAGGCTTAAGGCATGGGCACAAGTGCTGGCTAAGGCTTAAGGCATGGGCACAAGTGCTGGCTAAGGCTTAAGGTATGGGCACAAGTGCTGGCTAAGGTTTAAGGCATGGGCACAAGTGCTGGCTAAGGTTTAAGGCATGGGCACAAGTGCTGGCTAAGGCTGAAGGCATGGGCACAAGTGCTGGCTAAGGCTTAAGGCATGGGCATAGGTGCTGGCTAAGGCTTAAGGCATGGGCACAAGTGCTGGCTAGGCTTAAGGCATGGGCACAAGTGCTGGCTAGGCTTAAGGCATACGGCTAACTCTTTGCACTCTTTGCATAAAGGGTTAGGCACCCATAGGGGTGAAGAGCTAGCTTTCACCCCTCTACTCTGTACTTGGACATTTAGGACTAGATCCTTTGTTGTACAGTGCGGAGCCTCTCCATAACCCCATGCTCCAAGCGACCAGGCACTTCTTGTCTGTCCTCCGTAAATGGGTAATGCCTTCTTCCCCAATTACAGTCGTGCATGCGCATTCAGACGGGACAAGAGCGAAGAGCGTAAAGCCTGCCCTGTGTGCATAACCATCATGTAACTAAAGACAGAAAAACAAACATGCAAGGGGCTCAAAAGTGCTGGCTAAGGCTTAAGGCATGGGCAAAAGTGCTGGCTAAGGCTTAAGGCATGGGCACAAGTGCTGGCTAAGGCTTAAGGCATGGGCACAAGTGCTGGCTAAGGCTTAAGGCATGGGCACAAGTGCTGGCTAAGGCTTAAGGCATGGGCACAAGTGCTGGCTAAGGCTTAAGGCATGGGCACAAGTGCTGGCTAGGCTTAAGGCATACGGCTAACTCTTTGCACTCTTTGCATAAAGGGTTAGGCACCCATAGGGGTGAAGAGCTAGCTTTCACCCCTCTACTCTGTACTTGGACATTTAGGACTAGATCCTTTGTTGTACAGTGCGGAGCCTCTCCATAACCCCATGCTCCAAGCGACCAGGCACTTCTTGTCTGTCCTCCGTAAATGGGTAATGCCTTCTTCCCCAATTACAGTCGTGCATGCGCATTCAGACGGGACAAGAGCGAAGAGCGTAAAGCCTGCCCTGTGTGCATAACCATCATGTAACTAAAGACAGAAAAACAAACATGCAAGGGGCTCAAAAGTGCTGGCTAAGGCTTAAGGCATGGGCAAAAGTGCTGGCTAAGGCTTAAGGCATGGGCACAAGTGCTGGCTAAGGCTTAAGGCATGGGCACAAGTGCTGGCTAAGGCTTAAGGCATGGGCACAAGTGCTGGCTAAGGCTTAAGGCATGGGCACAAGTGCTGGCTAAGGCTTAAGGCATGGGCACAAGTGCTGGCTAAGGCTTAAGGCATGGGCACAAGTGCTGGCTAGGCTTAAGGAATGGGCACAAGTGCTAACTAGGCATAAGGCATGGGCACAAGTGCTGGCTAGGCATAAGGCATGGGCACAAGTGCTGGCTAAGGCTTAAGGCATGGGCACAAGTGCTGGCTAAGGCTTAAGGCATGGGCACAAGTGCTGGCTAAGGCTTAAGGCATGGGCACAAGTGCTGGCTATGCTTAAGGCAACGGCACAAGTGCTGGCTAGGCTTAAGGCATGGGCACAAGTGCTGGCTAAGGCTTAAGGCATGGGCACAAGTGCTGGCTAAGGCTTAAGGCATGGGCACAAGTGCTGGCTAAGGCTTAAGGCATGGGCACAAGTGCTGGCTAAGGCTTAAGGCATGGGCACAAGTGCTGGCTAAGGCTTAAGGCATGGGCACAAGTGCTGGCTAAGGCTTAAGGCATGGGCACAAGTGCTGGCTAAGGCTTAAGGCATGGGCACAAGTGCTGGCTAAGGCTTAAGGCCTGGGCACAAGTGCTGGCTAGGCTTAAGGCCTGGGCACAAGTGCTGGCTAGGCTTAAGGCATGGGCACAAGTGCTGGCTAGGCATAAGGCAAGGGCACAAGTGCTGGCTAAGGCTTAAGGCATGGGCACAAGTGCTGGCTATGCTTAAGGCAATGGCACAATTGCTGGCTATGCTTAAGGCAACGGCACAAGTGCTGGCTAAGGCTTAATGCATGGGCACAAGTGCTGGCTAAGGCTTAAGGTATGGGCACAAGTGCTTGCTAAGGTTTAAGGCATGGGCACAAGTGCTGGCTAAGGTTTAAGGCATGGGCACAAGTGCTGGCTAAGGCTGAAGGCATGGGCACAAGTGCTGGCTAAGGCTTAAGGCATGGGCATAAGTGCTGGCTAAGGCTTAAGGCATGGGCACAAGTGCTGGCTAGGCTTAAGGCATGGGCACAAGTGCTGGCTAGGCTTAAGGCATACGGCTAACTCTTTGCACTCTTTGCATAAAGGGTTAGGCACCCATAGGGATGAAGAGCTAGCTTTCACCCTTCTACTCTGTACTTGGACATTTAGGACTAGATCTTTGTTGTACAGTGCGGAGCCTCTCCATAACCCCATGCTCCAAGCGACCAGGCACTTCTTGTCTGTCCTCCGTAAATGGGTAATGCCTTCTTCCCCAATTACAGTCGTGCATGCGCATTCAGACGGGACAAGAGCGAAAAGCGTAAAGCCTGCCCTGTGTGCATAACCATCATGTAACTAAAGACAGAAAAACAAACATGCAAGGGGCTCAAAAGTGCTGGCTAAGGCTTAAGGCATGGGCAAAAGTGCTGGCTAAGGCTTAAGGCATGGGCACAAGTGCTGGCTAAGGCTTAAGGCATGGGCACAAGTGCTGGCTAAGGCTTAAGGCATGGGCACAAGTGCTGGCTAAGGCTTAAGGCATGGGCACAAGTGCTGGCTAAGGCTTAAGGCATGGGCACAAGTGCTGGCTAAGGCTTAAGGCATGGGCACAAGTGCTGGCTAAGGCTTAAGGCATGGGCACAAGTGCTGGTTAGGCTTAAGGCATGGGCACAAGTGCTGGCTAGGCTTAAGGCAAAGGCACAAGTGCTGGCTATGCTTAAGGCAACGGCACAAGTGCTGGCTAGGCTTAAGGCATGGGCACAAGTGCTGGCTAGGCTTAAGGCATGGGCACAAGTGCTGGCTAGGCATAAGGCATGGGCACAAGTGCTGGCTAGGCATAAGGCATGGGCACAAGTGCTGGCTAGGCATAAGGCATGGGCACAAGTGCTGGCTAGGCATAAGGCATGGGCACAAGTGCTGGCTAGGCATAAGACATGGGCACAAGTGCTGGCTAAGGTTTAAGGCATGGGCACAAGTGCTGGCTAAGGCTTAAGGCATGGGCACAAGTGCTGGCTAAGGCTTAAGGCATGGGCACAAGTGCTGGCTAAGGCTTACGGCATGGGCACAAGTGCTGGCTAAGGCTTAAGGCATGGGCACAAGTGCTGGCTAAGGCTTAAGGCATGGGCACAAGTGCTGGCTAGGCATAAGGCATGGGCACAAGTGCTGGCTAGGCATAAGGCATGGGCACAAGTGCTGGCTAAGGCTTAAGGCATGGGCACAAGTGCTGGCTAAGGCTTAAGGCATGGGCACAAGTGCTGGCTAAGGCTTAAGGCATGGGCACAAGTACTGGCTAAGGCTTAAGGCATGGGCACAAGTGCTGGCTAAGGCTTAAGGCATGGGCACAAGTACTGGCTAGGCTTAAGGCATGGGCACAAGTGCTGGCTATGCTTAAGGCAACGGCACAAGTGCTGGCTATGCTTAAGGCAACGGCACAAGTGCTGGCTAGGCTTAAGGCATGGGCACAAGTGCTGGCTAAGGCTTAAGGCATGGGCACAAGTGCTGGCTAGGCTTAAGGCCTGGGCACAAGTGCTGGCTAGGCTTAAGGCATGGGCACAAGTGCTGGCTAGGCATAAGGCAAGGGCACAAGTGCTGGCTAAGGCATAAGGCATGGGCACAAGTGCTGGCTATGCTTAAGGCAAAGGCACAAGTGCTGGCTATGCTTAAGGCAACGGCACAAGTGCTGGCTAGGCTTAAGGCATGGGCACAAGCGCTGGCTAAGGCTTAAGGCATGGGCACAAGTGCTGGCTAAGGTTTAAGGCATGGGCACAAGTGCTGGCTAAGGCTTAAGGCATGGGCACAAGTGCTGGCTAAGGCTTAAGGTATGGGCACAAGTGCTGGCTAAGGTTTAAGGCATGGGCACAAGTGCTGGCTAAGGTTTAAGGCATGGGCACAAGTGCTGGCTAAGGCTGAAGGCATGGGCACAAGTGCTGGCTAAGGCTTAAGGCATGGGCATAAGTGCTGGCTAAGGCTTAAGGAATGGGCACAAGTGCTGGCTAGGCTTAAGGCATGGGCACAAGTGCTGGCTAGGCTTAAGGCATACGGCTAACTCTTTGCACTCTTTGCATAAAGGGTTAGGCACCCATAGGGGTGAAGAGCTAGCTTTCACCCCTCTACTCTGTACTTGGACATTTAGGACTAGATCCTTTGTTGTACAGTGCGGAGCCTCTCCATAACCCCATGCTCCAAGCGACCAGGCACTTCTTGTCTGTCCTCCGTAAATGGGTAATGCCTTCTTCCCCAATTACAGTCGTGCATGCGCATTCAGACGGGACAAGAGCGAAGAGCGTAAAGCCTGCCCTGTGTGCATAACCATCATGTAACTAAAGACAGAAAAACAAACATGCAAGGGGCTCAAAAGTGCTGGCTAAGGCTTAAGGCATGGGCAAAAGTGCTGGCTAAGGCTTAAGGCATGGGCACAAGTGCTGGCTAAGGCTTAAGGCATGGGCACAAGTGCTGGCTAAGGCTTAAGGCATGGGCACAAGTGCTGGCTAAGGCTTAAGGCATGGGCACAAGTGCTGGCTAAGGCTTAAGGCATGGACACAAGTGCTGGCTAGGCTTAAGGCATACGGCTAACTCTTTGCACTCTTTGCATAAAGGGTTAGGCACCCATAGGGGTGAAGAGCTAGCTTTCACCCCTCTACTCTGTACTTGGACATTTAGGACTAGATCCTTTGTTGTACAGTGCGGAGCCTCTCCATAACCCCATGCTCCAAGCGACCAGGCACTTCTTGTCTGTCCTCCGTAAATGGGTAATGCCTTCTTCCCCAATTACAGTCGTGCATGCGCATTCAGACGGGACAAGAGCGAAGAGCGTAAAGCCTGCCCTGTGTGCATAACCATCATGTAACTAAAGACAGAAAAACAAACATGCAAGGGGCTCAAAAGTGCTGGCTAAGGCTTAAGACATGGGCAAAAGTGCTGGCTAAGGCTTAAGGCATGGGCACAAGTGCTGGCTAAGGCTTAAGGCATGGGCACAAGTGCTGGCTAAGGCTTAAGGCATGGGCACAAGTGCTGGCTAAGGCTTAAGGCATGGGCACAAGTGCTGGCTAAGGCTTAAGGCATGGGCACAAGTGCTGGCTAAGGCTTAAGGCATGGGCACAAGTGCTGGCTAGGCTTAAGGAATGGGCACAAGTGCTGGCTAGGCATAAGGCATGGGCACAAGTGCTGGCTAGGCATAAGGCATGGGCACAAGTGCTGGCTACGAATAAGGCATGGGCACAAGTACTGGCTAGGCATAAGGCATGGGCACAAGTGCTGGCTAGGCATAAGACATGGGCACAAGTGCTGGCTAAGGTTTAAGGCATGGGCACAAGTGCTGGCTAAGGCTTAAGGCATGGGCACAAGTGCTGGCTAAGGCTTAAGGCATGGGCACAAGTGCTGGCTAAGGCTTAAGGCATGGGCACAAGTGCTGGCTAGGCATAAGGCATGGGCACAAGTGCTGGCTAGGCATAAGGCATAGGCACAAGTGCTGGCTAGCCATAAGGCATGGGCACAAGTGCTGGCTAAGGCTTAAGGCATGGGCACAAGTGCTGGCTAAGGCTTAAGGCATGGGCACAAGTGCTGGCTAAGGCTTAAGGCATGGGCACAAGTGCTGGCTAAGGCTTAAGGCATGGGCACAAGTGCTGGCTAAGGCTTAAGGCATGGGCACAAGTACTGGCTAGGCTTAAGGCATGGGCACTAGTGCTGGCTATGCTTAAGGCAACGGCACAAGTGCTTGCTATGCTTAAGGCAACGGCACAAGTGCTGGCTAGGCTTAAGGCATGGGCACAAGTGCTGGCTAGGCTTAAGGCATGAGCACAAGTGCTGGCTAGGCATAAGGCATGGGCACAAGTGCTGGCTAGGCATAAGGCATGGGCACAAGTGCTGGCTAAGGCTTAAGGCATGGGCACCAGTGCTGGCTAAGGCTTAAGGCATGGGCACAAGTGCTGGCTAAGGCTTAAGGCATGGGCACAAGTGCTGGCTAAGGCTTAAGGCATGGGCACAAGTGCTGGCTAAGGCTTAAGGCATGGGCACAAGTGCTGGCTAAGGCTTAAGGCATGGGCACAAGTGCTGGCTAAGGCTTAAGGCATGGGCACAAGTGCTGGCTAAGGCTTAAGGCATGGGCACAAGTGCTGGCTAGGCTTAAGGAATGGGCACAAGTGCTGGCTAGGCATAAGGCATGGGCACAAGTGCTGGCTAGGCATAAGGCATGGGCACAAGTGCTGGCTACGAATAAGGCATGGGCACAAGTACTGGCTAGGCATAAGGCATGGGCACAAGTGCTGGCTAGGCATAAGACATGGGCAAAAGTGCTGGCTAAGGCTTAAGGCATGGGCACAAGTGCTGGCTAAGGCTTAAGGCATGGGCACAAGTGCTGGCTAAGGCTTAAGGCATGGGCACAAGTGCTGGCTAAGGCTTAAGGCATGGGCACAAGTGCTGGCTAAGGCTTAAGGCATGGGCACAAGTGCTGGCTAAGGCTTAAGGCATGGGCACAAGTGCTGGCTAGGCTTAAGGAATGGGCACAAGTGCTGGCTAGGCATAAGGCATGGGCACAAGTGCTGGCTAGGCATAAGGCATGGGCACAAGTGCTGGCTACGAATAAGGCATGGGCACAAGTACTGGCTAGGCATAAGGCATGGGCACAAGTGCTGGCTAGGCATAAGACATGGGCACAAGTGCTGGCTAAGGTTTAAGGCATGGGCACAAGTGCTGGCTAAGGCTTAAGGCATGGGCACAAGTGCTGGCTAAGGCTTAAGGCATGGGCACAAGTGCTGGCTAAGGCTTAAGGCATGGGCACAAGTGCTGGCTAGGCATAAGGCATGGGCACAAGTGCTGGCTAGGCATAAGGCATAGGCACAAGTGCTGGCTAGCCATAAGGCATGGGCACAAGTGCTGGCTAAGGCTTAAGGCATGGGCACAAGTGCTGGCTAAGGCTTAAGGCATGGGCACAAGTGCTGGCTAAGGCTTAAGGCATGGGCACAAGTGCTGGCTAAGGCTTAAGGCATGGGCACAAGTGCTGGCTAAGGCTTAAGGCATGGGCACAAGTACTGGCTAGGCTTAAGGCATGGGCACTAGTGCTGGCTATGCTTAAGGCAACGGCACAAGTGCTTGCTATGCTTAAGGCAACGGCACAAGTGCTGGCTAGGCTTAAGGCATGGGCACAAGTGCTGGCTAGGCTTAAGGCATGAGCACAAGTGCTGGCTAGGCATAAGGCATGGGCACAAGTGCTGGCTAGGCATAAGGCATGGGCACAAGTGCTGGCTAAGGCTTAAGGCATGGGCACCAGTGCTGGCTAAGGCTTAAGGCATGGGCACAAGTGCTGGCTAAGGCTTAAGGCATGGGCACAAGTGCTGGCTAAGGCTTAAGTCATGGGCACAAGTACTGGCTAGACTTAAGGCATGGGCAGAAGTGCTGCCTAAGGCTTAAGGCAACGGCAGAAGTGCTGGTTAGGCTTAAGGCAACGGCACAAGTGATGGCTAGGCTTAAGGCATGGGCACAAGAGATGGCTAGGCTTAAGGCATGGGTACAAGTGCTGGCTAGGCATAAGGCATGGGCACAAGTGCTGGCTAGGCTTAAGGCATGGGCACAAGTGCTGGCTAAGGCTTAAGGCATGGGCACAAGTGCTGGCTAAGGCTTAAGGCATGGGCACAAGTGCTGGCTAAGGCTTAAGGCCTTGGCACAAGTGCTGGCTAGCCTTAAGGCCTGGGCACAAGTGCTGGCTAGGCTTAAGGCATGGGCACAAGTGCTGGCTAGGCATAAGGCAAGGGCACAAGTGCTGGCTAAGGCTTAAGGCATGGGCACAAGTGCTGGCTATGGTTAAGGCAACGGCACAAGTGCTGGCTATGCTTAAGGCAACGGCACAAGTGCTGGCTAGGCTTAAGGCATGGGCACAAGTGCTGGCTAAGGCTTAAGGCATGGGCACAAGTGCTGGCTAAGGCTTAAGGCATGGGCACAAGTGCTGGCTAAGGCTTAATGCATGGGCACAAGTGCTGGCTAAGGCTTAAGGTATGGGCACAAGTGCTGGTTAAGGTTTAAGGCATGGGCACAAGTGCTGGCTAAGGTTTAAGGCATGGGCACAAGTGCTGGCTAAGGCTTAAGGCATGGGCACAAGTGCTGGCTAAGGCTTAAGGCATGGGCACAAGTACTGGCTAGGCTTAAGGCATGGGCAGAAGTGCTGCCTAAGGCTTAAGGCAACGGCACAAGTGCTGGTTAGGCTTAAGGCAACGGCACAAGTGATGGCTAGGCTTAAGGCATGGGCACAAGAGATGGCTAGGCTTAAGGCATGGGTACAAGTGCTGGCTAGGCATAAGGCATGGGCACAAGTGCTGGCTAAGGCTTAAGGCATGGGCACAAGTGCTGGCTAAGGCTTAAGGCATGGGCACAAGTGCTGGCTAAGGCTTAAGGCATGGGCACAAGTGCTGGCTAGGCATAAGGCATGGGCACAAGTGCTGGCTAGGCATAAGGCATAGGCACAAGTGCTGGCTAGCCATAAGGCATGGGCACAAGTGCTGGCTAAGGCTTAAGGCATGGGCACAAGTGCTGGCTAAGGCTTAAGGCATGGGCACAAGTGCTGGCTAAGGCTTAAGGCATGGGCACAAGTGCTGGCTAAGGCTTAAGGCATGGGCACAAGTGCTGGCTAAGGCTTAAGGCATGGGCACAAGTACTGGCTAGGCTTAAGGCATGGGCACTAGTGCTGGCTATGCTTAAGGCAACGGCACAAGTGCTTGCTATGCTTAAGGCAACGGCACAAGTGCTGGCTAGGCTTAAGGCATGGGCA
Organism: Ranitomeya imitator; assembly: GCF_032444005.1. NCBI lineage: Eukaryota > Metazoa > Chordata > Amphibia > Anura > Dendrobatidae > Ranitomeya > Ranitomeya imitator. The sequence continues at coordinate 19,909 of NW_027194424.1, forward strand.
CAAGTGCTGGCTAGGCTTAAGGCATGAGCACAAGTGCTGGCTAGGCATAAGGCATGGGCACAAGTGCTGGCTAGGCATAAGGCATGGGCACAAGTGCTGGCTAAGGCTTAAGGCATGGGCACCAGTGCTGGCTAAGGCTTAAGGCATGGGCACAAGTGCTGGCTAAGGCTTAAGGCATGGGCACAAGTGCTGGCTAAGGCTTAAGTCATGGGCACAAGTACTGGCTAGACTTAAGGCATGGGCAGAAGTGCTGCCTAAGGCTTAAGGCAACGGCACAAGTGCTGGTTAGGCTTAAGGCAACGGCACAAGTGATGGCTAGGCTTAAGGCATGGGCACAAGAGATGGCTAGGCTTAAGGCATGGGTACAAGTGCTGGCTAGGCATAAGGCATGGGCACAAGTGCTGGCTAGGCTTAAGGCATGGGCACAAGTGCTGGCTAAGGCTTAAGGCATGGGCACAAGTGCTGGCTAAGGCTTAAGGCATGGGCACAAGTGCTGGCTAAGGCTTAAGGCCTTGGCACAAGTGCTGGCTAGCCTTAAGGCCTGGGCACAAGTGCTGGCTAGGCTTAAGGCATGGGCACAAGTGCTGGCTAGGCATAAGGCAAGGGCACAAGTGCTGGCTAAGGCTTAAGGCATGGGCACAAGTGCTGGCTATGGTTAAGGCAACGGCACAAGTGCTGGCTATGCTTAAGGCAACGGCACAAGTGCTGGCTAGGCTTAAGGCATGGGCACAAGTGCTGGCTAAGGCTTAAGGCATGGGCACAAGTGCTGGCTAAGGCTTAAGGCATGGGCACAAGTGCTGGCTAAGGCTTAATGCATGGGCACAAGTGCTGGCTAAGGCTTAAGGTATGGGCACAAGTGCTGGTTAAGGTTTAAGGCATGGGCACAAGTGCTGGCTAAGGTTTAAGGCATGGGCACAAGTGCTGGCTAAGGCTTAAGGCATGGGCACAAGTGCTGGCTAAGGCTTAAGGCATGGGCACAAGTACTGGCTAGGCTTAAGGCATGGGCAGAAGTGCTGCCTAAGGCTTAAGGCAACGGCACAAGTGCTGGTTAGGCTTAAGGCAACGGCACAAGTGATGGCTAGGCTTAAGGCATGGGCACAAGAGATGGCTAGGCTTAAGGCATGGGTACAAGTGCTGGCTAGGCATAAGGCATGGGCACAAGTGCTGGCTAAGGCTTAAGGCATGGGCACAAGTGCTGGCTAAGGCTTAAGGCATGGGCACAAGTGCTGGCTAAGGCTTAAGGCTTGGGCACAAGTGCTGGCTAGGCTTAAGGCCTGGGCACAAGTGCTGGCTAGGCTTAAGGCATGGGCAAAAGTGCTGGCTAGGCATAAGGCAAGGGCACAAGTGCTGGCTAGGCATAAGGCATGGGCACAAGTGATGGCTAAGGCTTAAGGCATGGGCACAAGTGCTGGCTATGCTTAAGGCAACGGCACAAGTGCTGGCTATGCTTAAGGCAACGGCACAAGTGCTGGCTAGGCTTAAGGCATGGGCACAAGTGCTGGCTAAGGTTTAAGGCATGGGCACAAGTGCTGGCTAAGGCTGAAGGCATGGGCACAAGTGCTGGCTAAGGCTTAAGGCATGGGCATAAATGCTGGCTAAGGCTTAAGGCATGGGCACAAGTGCTGGCTAGGCTTAAGGCATGGGCACAAGTGCTGGCTAGGCTTAAGGCATACGGCTAACTCTTTGCATAAAGGGTTAGGCACCCATAGGGGTGAAGAGCAAGCTTTCACCCCTCTACTCTGTACTTGGACATTTAGGACTAGATCTTTGTTGTACAGTGCGGAGCCTCTCCATAACCCCATGCTCCAAGCGACCAGGCACTTCTTGTCTGTCCTCCGTAAATGGTTAATGCCTTCTTCCCCAATTACAGTCATGCATGCGCATTCAGACGGGACAAGAGCGAAGAGCGTAAAGCCTGCCCTGTGTGCATAACCATCATGTAACTAAAGACAGAAAAACAAACATGCAAGGGGCTCAAAAGTGCTGGCTAAGGCTTAAGGCATGGGCAAAAGTGCTGGCTAAGGCTTAAGGCATGGGCACAAGTGCTGGCTAAGGCTTAAGGCATGGGCACAAGTGCTGGCTAAGGCTTAAGGCATGGGCACAAGTGCTGGCTAAGGCTTAAGGCATGGGCACAAGTGCTGGCTAAGGCTTAAGGCATGGGCACAAGTCCTGGCTAGGCTTAAGGCATGGGCACAAGTGCTGGCTAGGCTTAAGGCAATGGCACAAGTGCTGGCTATGCTTAAGGCAACGGCACAAGTGCTGGCTAGGCTTAAGGCATGGGCACAAGTGCTGGCTAGGCTTAAGGCATGGGTACAAGTGCTGGCTAGGCATAAGGCATGGGCACAAGTGCTGGCTAGGCATAAGGCATGGGCACAAGTGCTGGCTAGGCATAAGACATGGGCACAAGTGCTGGCTAAGGTTTAAGGCATGGGCACAAGTGCTGGCTAAGGCTTAAGGCATGGGCACAAGTGCTGGCTATGCTTAAGGCAACGGCACAAGTGCTGGCTAAGGCTTAAGGCATGGGCACAAGTGCTGGCTAAGGCTTAAGGCATGGGCACAAGTGCTGGCTAGGCTTAAGGCCTGGGCACAAGTGCTGGCTAGGCATAAGGCATGGGCACAAGTGCTGGCTAGGCATAAGGCATGGGCACAAGTGCTGGCTAGGCATAAGACATGGGCACAAGTGCTGGCTAAGGTTTAAGGCATGGGCACAAGTGCTGGCTAAGGCTTAAGGCATGGGCACAAGTGCTGGCTATGCTTAAGGCAACGGCACAAGTGCTGGCTAAGGCTTAAGGCATGGGCACAAGTGCTGGCTAAGGCTTAAGGCATGGGCACAAGTGCTGGCTAGGCTTAAGGCCTGGGCACAAGTGCTGGCTAGGCTTAAGGCATGGGCACAAGTGCTGGCTAGGCATAAGGCAAGGGCACAAGTGCTGGCTAAGGCTTAAGGCATGGGCACAAGTGCTGGCTATGCTTAAGGCAACGGCACAAGTGCTGGCTATGCTTAAGGCAACGGCACAAGTGCTGGCTAGGCATAAGGCATGGGCACAAGTGCTGGCTAAGGCTTAAGGCATGGGCACATGTGCTGGCTAAGGCTTAAGGCATGGGCACAAGTGCTGGCTAAGGCTTAAGGCATGGGCACAAGTGCTGGCTAAGGCTTAAGGTATGGGCACAAGTGCTGGCTAGGCTTAAGGCATGGGCACAAATGCTGGCTATGCTTAAGGCAACGGCACAAGTGCTGGCTATGCTTAAGGCAACGGCACAAGTGCTGGCTAGGCTTAAGGCATGGGCACAAGTGCTGGCAAAGGCTTAAGACATGGGCACAAGTGCTGGCTAAGGCTTAAGGCATGGGCACAAGTGCTGGCTAAGGCTTAAGGCATGGGCACAAGTACTGTCTAGGCTTAAGGCATGGGCATAAGTGCTGGCTATGCTTAAGGCAACGGCACAAGTGCTGGCTATGCTTAAGGCAACGGCACAAGTGCTGGCTAGGCTTAAGGCATGGGCACAAGTGCTGGCTAAGGCTTAAGGCATGGACACAAGTGCTGGCTAGGCTTAAGGCCTGGGCACAAGTGCTGGCTAGGCTTAAGGCATGGGCACAAGTGCTGGCTAGGCATAAGGCAAGGGTACAAGTGCTGGCTAAGGCATAAGGCATGGGCACAAGTGCTGGCTATGCTTAAGGCAAAGGCACAAGTGCTGGCTATGCTTAAGGCAACGGCACAAGTGCTGGCTAGGCTTAAGGCATGGGCACAAGTGCTGGCTAAGGCTTAAGGCATGGGCACAAGTGCTGGCTAAGGCTTAAGGCATGGGCACAAGTGCTGGCTAAGGCTTAAGGCATGGGCACAAGTGCTGGCTAAGGCTTAAGGTATGGGCACAAGTGCTGGCTAAGGTTTAAGGCATGGGCACAAGTGCTGGCTAAGGTTTAAGGCATGGGCACAAGTGCTGGCTAAGGCTGAAGGCATGGGCACAAGTGCTGGCTAAGGCTTAAGGCATGGGCATAAGTGCTGGCTAAGGCTTAAGGCATGGGCACAAGTGCTGGCTAGGCTTAAGGCATGGGCACAAGTGCTGGCTAGGCTTAAGGCATACGGCTAACTCTTTGCACTCTTTGCATAAAGGGTTAGGCACCCATAGGGGTGAAGAGCTAGCTTTCACCCCTCTACTCTGTACTTGGACATTTAGGACTAGATCCTTTGTTGTACAGTGCGGAGCCTCTCCATAACCCCATGCTCCAAGCGACCAGGCACTTCTTGTCTGTCCTCCGTAAATGGGTAATGCCTTCTTCCCCAATTACAGTCGTGCATGCGCATTCAGACGGGACAAGAGCGAAGAGCGTAAAGCCTGCCCTGTGTGCATAACCATCATGTAACTAAAGACAGAAAAACAAACATGCAAGGGGCTCAAAAATGCTGGCTAAGGCTTAAGGCATGGGCAAAAGTGCTGGCTAAGGCTTAAGGCATGGGCACAAGTGCTGGCTAAGGCTTAAGGCATGGGCACAAGTGCTGGCTAAGGCTTAAGGCATGGGCACAAGTGCTGGCTAAGGCTTAAGGCATGGGCACAAGTGCTGGCTAAGGCTTAAGGCATGGGCACAAGTGCTGGCTAGGCTTAAGGCATACGGCTAACTCTTTGCACTCTTTGCATAAAGGGTTAGGCACCCATAGGGGTGAAGAGCTAGCTTTCACCCCTCTACTCTGTACTTGGACATTTAGGACTAGATCCTTTGTTGTACAGTGCGGAGCCTCTCCATAACCCCATGCTCCAAGCGACCAGGCACTTCTTGTCTGTCCTCCGTAAATGGGTAATGCCTTCTTCCCCAATTACAGTCGTGCATGCGCATTCAGACGGGACAAGAGCGAAGAGCGTAAAGCCTGCCCTGTGTGCATAACCATCATGTAACTAAAGACAGAAAAACAAACATGCAAGGGGCTCAAAAGTGCTGGCTAAGGCTTAAGGCATGGGCAAAGGTGCTGGCTAAGGCTTAAGGCATGGGCACAAGTGCTGGCTAAGGCTTAAGGCATGGGCACAAGTGCTGGCTAAGGCTTAAGGCATGGGCACAAGTGCTGGCTAAGGCTTAAGGCATGGGCACAAGTGCTGGCTAAGGCTTAAGGCATGGGCACAAGTGCTGGCTAAGGCTTAAGGCATGGGCACAAGTGCTGGCTAAGGCTTAAGGCATGGGCACAAGTGCTGGTTAGGCTTAAGGCATGGGCACAAGTGCTGGCTAGGCTTAAGGCAAAGGCACAAGTGCTGGCTATGCTTAAGGCAACGGCACAAGTGCTGGCTAGGCTTAAGGCATGGGCACAAGTGCTGGCTAGGCTTAAGGCATGGGCACAAGTGCTGGCTAGGCATAAGGCATGGGCACAAGTGCTGGCTAGGCATAAGGCATGGGCACAAGTGCTGGCTAGGCATAAGGCATGGGCACAAGTGCTGGCTAGGCATAAGGCATGGGCACAAGTGCTGGCTAGGCATAAGACATGGGCACAAGTGCTGGCTAAGGTTTAAGGCATGGGCACAAGTGCTGGCTAAGGCTTAAGGCATGGGCACAAGTGCTGGCTAAGGCTTAAGGCATGGGCACAAGTGCTGGCTAAGGCTTACGGCATGGGCACAAGTGCTGGCTAAGGCTTAAGGCATGGGCACAAGTGCTGGCTAAGGCTTAAGGCATGGGCACAAGTGCTGGCTAGGCATAAGGCATGGGCACAAGTGCTGGCTAGGCATAAGGCATGGGCACAAGTGCTGGCTAAGGCTTAAGGCATGGGCACAAGTGCTGGCTAAGGCTTAAGGCATGGGCACAAGTGCTGGCTAAGGCTTAAGGCATGGGCACAAGTACTGGCTAAGGCTTAAGGCATGGGCACAAGTGCTGGCTAAGGCTTAAGGCATGGGCACAAGTACTGGCTAGGCTTAAGGCATGGGCACAAGTGCTGGCTATGCTTAAGGCAACGGCACAAGTGCTGGCTATGCTTAAGGCAACGGCACAAGTGCTGGCTAGGCTTAAGGCATGGGCACAAGTGCTGGCTAAGGCTTAAGGCATGGGCACAAGTGCTGGCTAGGCTTAAGGCCTGGGCACAAGTGCTGGCTAGGCTTAAGGCATGGGCACAAGTGCTGGCTAGGCATAAGGCAAGGGCACAAGTGCTGGCTAAGGCATAAGGCATGGGCACAAGTGCTGGCTATGCTTAAGGCAAAGGCACAAGTGCTGGCTATGCTTAAGGCAACGGCACAAGTGCTGGCTAGGCTTAAGGCATGGGCACAAGCGCTGGCTAAGGCTTAAGGCATGGGCACAAGTGCTGGCTAAGGTTTAAGGCATGGGCACAAGTGCTGGCTAAGGCTTAAGGCATGGGCACAAGTGCTGGCTAAGGCTTAAGGTATGGGCACAAGTGCTGGCTAAGGTTTAAGGCATGGGCACAAGTGCTGGCTAAGGTTTAAGGCATGGGCACAAGTGCTGGCTAAGGCTGAAGGCATGGGCACAAGTGCTGGCTAAGGCTTAAGGCATGGGCATAAGTGCTGGCTAAGGCTTAAGGAATGGGCACAAGTGCTGGCTAGGCTTAAGGCATGGGCACAAGTGCTGGCTAGGCTTAAGGCATACGGCTAACTCTTTGCACTCTTTGCATAAAGGGTTAGGCACCCATAGGGGTGAAGAGCTAGCTTTCACCCCTCTACTCTGTACTTGGACATTTAGGACTAGATCCTTTGTTGTACAGTGCGGAGCCTCTCCATAACCCCATGCTCCAAGCGACCAGGCACTTCTTGTCTGTCCTCCGTAAATGGGTAATGCCTTCTTCCCCAATTACAGTCGTGCATGCGCATTCAGACGGGACAAGAGCGAAGAGCGTAAAGCCTGCCCTGTGTGCATAACCATCATGTAACTAAAGACAGAAAAACAAACATGCAAGGGGCTCAAAAGTGCTGGCTAAGGCTTAAGGCATGGGCAAAAGTGCTGGCTAAGGCTTAAGGCATGGGCACAAGTGCTGGCTAAGGCTTAAGGCATGGGCACAAGTGCTGGCTAAGGCTTAAGGCATGGGCACAAGTGCTGGCTAAGGCTTAAGGCATGGGCACAAGTGCTGGCTAAGGCTTAAGGCATGGACACAAGTGCTGGCTAGGCTTAAGGCATACGGCTAACTCTTTGCACTCTTTGCATAAAGGGTTAGGCACCCATAGGGGTGAAGAGCTAGCTTTCACCCCTCTACTCTGTACTTGGACATTTAGGACTAGATCCTTTGTTGTACAGTGCGGAGCCTCTCCATAACCCCATGCTCCAAGCGACCAGGCACTTCTTGTCTGTCCTCCGTAAATGGGTAATGCCTTCTTCCCCAATTACAGTCGTGCATGCGCATTCAGACGGGACAAGAGCGAAGAGCGTAAAGCCTGCCCTGTGTGCATAACCATCATGTAACTAAAGACAGAAAAACAAACATGCAAGGGGCTCAAAAGTGCTGGCTAAGGCTTAAGACATGGGCAAAAGTGCTGGCTAAGGCTTAAGGCATGGGCACAAGTGCTGGCTAAGGCTTAAGGCATGGGCACAAGTGCTGGCTAAGGCTTAAGGCATGGGCACAAGTGCTGGCTAAGGCTTAAGGCATGGGCACAAGTGCTGGCTAAGGCTTAAGGCATGGGCACAAGTGCTGGCTAAGGCTTAAGGCATGGGCACAAGTGCTGGCTAGGCTTAAGGAATGGGCACAAGTGCTGGCTAGGCATAAGGCATGGGCACAAGTGCTGGCTAGGCATAAGGCATGGGCACAAGTGCTGGCTACGAATAAGGCATGGGCACAAGTACTGGCTAGGCATAAGGCATGGGCACAAGTGCTGGCTAGGCATAAGACATGGGCACAAGTGCTGGCTAAGGTTTAAGGCATGGGCACAAGTGCTGGCTAAGGCTTAAGGCATGGGCACAAGTGCTGGCTAAGGCTTAAGGCATGGGCACAAGTGCTGGCTAAGGCTTAAGGCATGGGCACAAGTGCTGGCTAGGCATAAGGCATGGGCACAAGTGCTGGCTAGGCATAAGGCATAGGCACAAGTGCTGGCTAGCCATAAGGCATGGGCACAAGTGCTGGCTAAGGCTTAAGGCATGGGCACAAGTGCTGGCTAAGGCTTAAGGCATGGGCACAAGTGCTGGCTAAGGCTTAAGGCATGGGCACAAGTGCTGGCTAAGGCTTAAGGCATGGGCACAAGTGCTGGCTAAGGCTTAAGGCATGGGCACAAGTACTGGCTAGGCTTAAGGCATGGGCACTAGTGCTGGCTATGCTTAAGGCAACGGCACAAGTGCTTGCTATGCTTAAGGCAACGGCACAAGTGCTGGCTAGGCTTAAGGCATGGGCACAAGTGCTGGCTAGGCTTAAGGCATGAGCACAAGTGCTGGCTAGGCATAAGGCATGGGCACAAGTGCTGGCTAGGCATAAGGCATGGGCACAAGTGCTGGCTAAGGCTTAAGGCATGGGCACCAGTGCTGGCTAAGGCTTAAGGCATGGGCACAAGTGCTGGCTAAGGCTTAAGGCATGGGCACAAGTGCTGGCTAAGGCTTAAGGCATGGGCACAAGTGCTGGCTAAGGCTTAAGGCATGGGCACAAGTGCTGGCTAAGGCTTAAGGCATGGGCACAAGTGCTGGCTAAGGCTTAAGGCATGGGCACAAGTGCTGGCTAAGGCTTAAGGCATGGGCACAAGTGCTGGCTAGGCTTAAGGAATGGGCACAAGTGCTGGCTAGGCATAAGGCATGGGCACAAGTGCTGGCTAGGCATAAGGCATGGGCACAAGTGCTGGCTACGAATAAGGCATGGGCACAAGTACTGGCTAGGCATAAGGCATGGGCACAAGTGCTGGCTAGGCATAAGACATGGGCAAAAGTGCTGGCTAAGGCTTAAGGCATGGGCACAAGTGCTGGCTAAGGCTTAAGGCATGGGCACAAGTGCTGGCTAAGGCTTAAGGCATGGGCACAAGTGCTGGCTAAGGCTTAAGGCATGGGCACAAGTGCTGGCTAAGGCTTAAGGCATGGGCACAAGTGCTGGCTAAGGCTTAAGGCATGGGCACAAGTGCTGGCTAGGCTTAAGGAATGGGCACAAGTGCTGGCTAGGCATAAGGCATGGGCACAAGTGCTGGCTAGGCATAAGGCATGGGCACAAGTGCTGGCTACGAATAAGGCATGGGCACAAGTACTGGCTAGGCATAAGGCATGGGCACAAGTGCTGGCTAGGCATAAGACATGGGCACAAGTGCTGGCTAAGGTTTAAGGCATGGGCACAAGTGCTGGCTAAGGCTTAAGGCATGGGCACAAGTGCTGGCTAAGGCTTAAGGCATGGGCACAAGTGCTGGCTAAGGCTTAAGGCATGGGCACAAGTGCTGGCTAGGCATAAGGCATGGGCACAAGTGCTGGCTAGGCATAAGGCATAGGCACAAGTGCTGGCTAGCCATAAGGCATGGGCACAAGTGCTGGCTAAGGCTTAAGGCATGGGCACAAGTGCTGGCTAAGGCTTAAGGCATGGGCACAAGTGCTGGCTAAGGCTTAAGGCATGGGCACAAGTGCTGGCTAAGGCTTAAGGCATGGGCACAAGTGCTGGCTAAGGCTTAAGGCATGGGCACAAGTACTGGCTAGGCTTAAGGCATGGGCACTAGTGCTGGCTATGCTTAAGGCAACGGCACAAGTGCTTGCTATGCTTAAGGCAACGGCACAAGTGCTGGCTAGGCTTAAGGCATGGGCACAAGTGCTGGCTAGGCTTAAGGCATGAGCACAAGTGCTGGCTAGGCATAAGGCATGGGCACAAGTGCTGGCTAGGCATAAGGCATGGGCACAAGTGCTGGCTAAGGCTTAAGGCATGGGCACCAGTGCTGGCTAAGGCTTAAGGCATGGGCACAAGTGCTGGCTAAGGCTTAAGGCATGGGCACAAGTGCTGGCTAAGGCTTAAGTCATGGGCACAAGTACTGGCTAGACTTAAGGCATGGGCAGAAGTGCTGCCTAAGGCTTAAGGCAACGGCAGAAGTGCTGGTTAGGCTTAAGGCAACGGCACAAGTGATGGCTAGGCTTAAGGCATGGGCACAAGAGATGGCTAGGCTTAAGGCATGGGTACAAGTGCTGGCTAGGCATAAGGCATGGGCACAAGTGCTGGCTAGGCTTAAGGCATGGGCACAAGTGCTGGCTAAGGCTTAAGGCATGGGCACAAGTGCTGGCTAAGGCTTAAGGCATGGGCACAAGTGCTGGCTAAGGCTTAAGGCCTTGGCACAAGTGCTGGCTAGCCTTAAGGCCTGGGCACAAGTGCTGGCTAGGCTTAAGGCATGGGCACAAGTGCTGGCTAGGCATAAGGCAAGGGCACAAGTGCTGGCTAAGGCTTAAGGCATGGGCACAAGTGCTGGCTATGGTTAAGGCAACGGCACAAGTGCTGGCTATGCTTAAGGCAACGGCACAAGTGCTGGCTAGGCTTAAGGCATGGGCACAAGTGCTGGCTAAGGCTTAAGGCATGGGCACAAGTGCTGGCTAAGGCTTAAGGCATGGGCACAAGTGCTGGCTAAGGCTTAATGCATGGGCACAAGTGCTGGCTAAGGCTTAAGGTATGGGCACAAGTGCTGGTTAAGGTTTAAGGCATGGGCACAAGTGCTGGCTAAGGTTTAAGGCATGGGCACAAGTGCTGGCTAAGGCTTAAGGCATGGGCACAAGTGCTGGCTAAGGCTTAAGGCATGGGCACAAGTACTGGCTAGGCTTAAGGCATGGGCAGAAGTGCTGCCTAAGGCTTAAGGCAACGGCACAAGTGCTGGTTAGGCTTAAGGCAACGGCACAAGTGATGGCTAGGCTTAAGGCATGGGCACAAGAGATGGCTAGGCTTAAGGCATGGGTACAAGTGCTGGCTAGGCATAAGGCATGGGCACAAGTGCTGGCTAAGGCTTAAGGCATGGGCACAAGTGCTGGCTAAGGCTTAAGGCATGGGCACAAGTGCTGGCTAAGGCTTAAGGCATGGGCACAAGTGCTGGCTAGGCATAAGGCATGGGCACAAGTGCTGGCTAGGCATAAGGCATAGGCACAAGTGCTGGCTAGCCATAAGGCATGGGCACAAGTGCTGGCTAAGGCTTAAGGCATGGGCACAAGTGCTGGCTAAGGCTTAAGGCATGGGCACAAGTGCTGGCTAAGGCTTAAGGCATGGGCACAAGTGCTGGCTAAGGCTTAAGGCATGGGCACAAGTGCTGGCTAAGGCTTAAGGCATGGGCACAAGTACTGGCTAGGCTTAAGGCATGGGCACTAGTGCTGGCTATGCTTAAGGCAACGGCACAAGTGCTTGCTATGCTTAAGGCAACGGCACAAGTGCTGGCTAGGCTTAAGGCATGGGCACAAGTGCTGGCTAGGCTTAAGGCATGAGCACAAGTGCTGGCTAGGCATAAGGCATGGGCACAAGTGCTGGCTAGGCATAAGGCATGGGCACAAGTGCTGGCTAAGGCTTAAGGCATGGGCACAAGTGCTGGCTAAGGCTTAAGGCATGGGCATAAGTGCTGGCTAAGGCTTAAGGAATGGGCACAAGTGCTGGCTAGGCTTAAGGCATGGGCACAAGTGCTGGCTAGGCTTAAGGCATACGGCTAACTCTTTGCACTCTTTGCATAAAGGGTTAGGCACCCATAGGGGTGAAGAGCTAGCTTTCACCCCTCTACTCTGTACTTGGACATTTAGGACTAGATCCTTTGTTGTACAGTGCGGAGCCTCTCCATAACCCCATGCTCCAAGCGACCAGGCACTTCTTGTCTGTCCTCCGTAAATGGGTAATGCCTTCTTCCCCAATTACAGTCGTGCATGCGCATTCAGACGGGACAAGAGCGAAGAGCGTAAAGCCTGCCCTGTGTGCATAACCATCATGTAACTAAAGACAGAAAAACAAACATGCAAGGGGCTCAAAAGTGCTGGCTAAGGCTTAAGGCATGGGCAAAAGTGCTGGCTAAGGCTTAAGGCATGGGCACAAGTGCTGGCTAAGGCTTAAGGCATGGGCACAAGTGCTGGCTAAGGCTTAAGGCATGGGCACAAGTGCTGGCTAAGGCTTAAGGCATGGGCACAAGTGCTGGCTAAGGCTTAAGGCATGGACACAAGTGCTGGCTAGGCTTAAGGCATACGGCTAACTCTTTGCACTCTTTGCATAAAGGGTTAGGCACCCATAGGGGTGAAGAGCTAGCTTTCACCCCTCTACTCTGTACTTGGACATTTAGGACTAGATCCTTTGTTGTACAGTGCGGAGCCTCTCCATAACCCCATGCTCCAAGCGACCAGGCACTTCTTGTCTGTCCTCCGTAAATGGGTAATGCCTTCTTCCCCAATTACAGTCGTGCATGCGCATTCAGACGGGACAAGAGCGAAGAGCGTAAAGCCTGCCCTGTGTGCATAACCATCATGTAACTAAAGACAGAAAAACAAACATGCAAGGGGCTCAAAAGTGCTGGCTAAGGCTTAAGACATGGGCAAAAGTGCTGGCTAAGGCTTAAGGCATGGGCACAAGTGCTGGCTAAGGCTTAAGGCATGGGCACAAGTGCTGGCTAAGGCTTAAGGCATGGGCACAAGTGCTGGCTAAGGCTTAAGGCATGGGCACAAGTGCTGGCTAAGGCTTAAGGCATGGGCACAAGTGCTGGCTAAGGCTTAAGGCATGGGCACAAGTGCTGGCTAGGCTTAAGGAATGGGCACAAGTGCTGGCTAGGCATAAGGCATGGGCACAAGTGCTGGCTAGGCATAAGGCATGGGCACAAGTGCTGGCTACGAATAAGGCATGGGCACAAGTACTGGCTAGGCATAAGGCATGGGCACAAGTGCTGGCTAGGCATAAGACATGGGCACAAGTGCTGGCTAAGGTTTAAGGCATGGGCACAAGTGCTGGCTAAGGCTTAAGGCATGGGCACAAGTGCTGGCTAAGGCTTAAGGCATGGGCACAAGTGCTGGCTAAGGCTTAAGGCATGGGCACAAGTGCTGGCTAGGCATAAGGCATGGGCACAAGTGCTGGCTAGGCATAAGGCATAGGCACAAGTGCTGGCTAGCCATAAGGCATGGGCACAAGTGCTGGCTAAGGCTTAAGGCATGGGCACAAGTGCTGGCTAAGGCTTAAGGCATGGGCACAAGTGCTGGCTAAGGCTTAAGGCATGGGCACAAGTGCTGGCTAAGGCTTAAGGCATGGGCACAAGTGCTGGCTAAGGCTTAAGGCATGGGCACAAGTACTGGCTAGGCTTAAGGCATGGGCACTAGTGCTGGCTATGCTTAAGGCAACGGCACAAGTGCTTGCTATGCTTAAGGCAACGGCACAAGTGCTGGCTAGGCTTAAGGCATGGGCACAAGTGCTGGCTAGGCTTAAGGCATGAGCACAAGTGCTGGCTAGGCATAAGGCATGGGCACAAGTGCTGGCTAGGCATAAGGCATGGGCACAAGTGCTGGCTAAGGCTTAAGGCATGGGCACCAGTGCTGGCTAAGGCTTAAGGCATGGGCACAAGTGCTGGCTAAGGCTTAAGGCATGGGCACAAGTGCTGGCTAAGGCTTAAGGCATGGGCACAAGTGCTGGCTAAGGCTTAAGGCATGGGCACAAGTGCTGGCTAAGGCTTAAGGCATGGGCACAAGTGCTGGCTAAGGCTTAAGGCATGGGCACAAGTGCTGGCTAAGGCTTAAGGCATGGGCACAAGTGCTGGCTAGGCTTAAGGAATGGGCACAAGTGCTGGCTAGGCATAAGGCATGGGCACAAGTGCTGGCTAGGCATAAGGCATGGGCACAAGTGCTGGCTACGAATAAGGCATGGGCACAAGTACTGGCTAGGCATAAGGCATGGGCACAAGTGCTGGCTAGGCATAAGACATGGGCAAAAGTGCTGGCTAAGGCTTAAGGCATGGGCACAAGTGCTGGCTAAGGCTTAAGGCATGGGCACAAGTGCTGGCTAAGGCTTAAGGCATGGGCACAAGTGCTGGCTAAGGCTTAAGGCATGGGCACAAGTGCTGGCTAAGGCTTAAGGCATGGGCACAAGTGCTGGCTAAGGCTTAAGGCATGGGCACAAGTGCTGGCTAGGCTTAAGGAATGGGCACAAGTGCTGGCTAGGCATAAGGCATGGGCACAAGTGCTGGCTAGGCATAAGGCATGGGCACAAGTGCTGGCTACGAATAAGGCATGGGCACAAGTACTGGCTAGGCATAAGGCATGGGCACAAGTGCTGGCTAGGCATAAGACATGGGCACAAGTGCTGGCTAAGGTTTAAGGCATGGGCACAAGTGCTGGCTAAGGCTTAAGGCATGGGCACAAGTGCTGGCTAAGGCTTAAGGCATGGGCACAAGTGCTGGCTAAGGCTTAAGGCATGGGCACAAGTGCTGGCTAGGCATAAGGCATGGGCACAAGTGCTGGCTAGGCATAAGGCATAGGCACAAGTGCTGGCTAGCCATAAGGCATGGGCACAAGTGCTGGCTAAGGCTTAAGGCATGGGCACAAGTGCTGGCTAAGGCTTAAGGCATGGGCACAAGTGCTGGCTAAGGCTTAAGGCATGGGCACAAGTGCTGGCTAAGGCTTAAGGCATGGGCACAAGTGCTGGCTAAGGCTTAAGGCATGGGCACAAGTACTGGCTAGGCTTAAGGCATGGGCACTAGTGCTGGCTATGCTTAAGGCAACGGCACAAGTGCTTGCTATGCTTAAGGCAACGGCACAAGTGCTGGCTAGGCTTAAGGCATGGGCACAAGTGCTGGCTAGGCTTAAGGCATGAGCACAAGTGCTGGCTAGGCATAAGGCATGGGCACAAGTGCTGGCTAGGCATAAGGCATGGGCACAAGTGCTGGCTAAGGCTTAAGGCATGGGCACCAGTGCTGGCTAAGGCTTAAGGCATGGGCACAAGTGCTGGCTAAGGCTTAAGGCATGGGCACAAGTGCTGGCTAAGGCTTAAGTCATGGGCACAAGTACTGGCTAGACTTAAGGCATGGGCAGAAGTGCTGCCTAAGGCTTAAGGCAACGGCAGAAGTGCTGGTTAGGCTTAAGGCAACGGCACAAGTGATGGCTAGGCTTAAGGCATGGGCACAAGAGATGGCTAGGCTTAAGGCATGGGTACAAGTGCTGGCTAGGCATAAGGCATGGGCACAAGTGCTGGCTAGGCTTAAGGCATGGGCACAAGTGCTGGCTAAGGCTTAAGGCATGGGCACAAGTGCTGGCTAAGGCTTAAGGCATGGGCACAAGTGCTGGCTAAGGCTTAAGGCCTTGGCACAAGTGCTGGCTAGCCTTAAGGCCTGGGCACAAGTGCTGGCTAGGCTTAAGGCATGGGCACAAGTGCTGGCTAGGCATAAGGCAAGGGCACAAGTGCTGGCTAAGGCTTAAGGCATGGGCACAAGTGCTGGCTATGGTTAAGGCAACGGCACAAGTGCTGGCTATGCTTAAGGCAACGGCACAAGTGCTGGCTAGGCTTAAGGCATGGGCACAAGTGCTGGCTAAGGCTTAAGGCATGGGCACAAGTGCTGGCTAAGGCTTAAGGCATGGGCACAAGTGCTGGCTAAGGCTTAATGCATGGGCACAAGTGCTGGCTAAGGCTTAAGGTATGGGCACAAGTGCTGGTTAAGGTTTAAGGCATGGGCACAAGTGCTGGCTAAGGTTTAAGGCATGGGCACAAGTGCTGGCTAAGGCTTAAGGCATGGGCACAAGTGCTGGCTAAGGCTTAAGGCATGGGCACAAGTACTGGCTAGGCTTAAGGCATGGGCAGAAGTGCTGCCTAAGGCTTAAGGCAACGGCACAAGTGCTGGTTAGGCTTAAGGCAACGGCACAAGTGATGGCTAGGCTTAAGGCATGGGCACAAGAGATGGCTAGGCTTAAGGCATGGGTACAAGTGCTGGCTAGGCATAAGGCATGGGCACAAGTGCTGGCTAAGGCTTAAGGCATGGGCACAAGTGCTGGCTAAGGCTTAAGGCATGGGCACAAGTGCTGGCTAAGGCTTAAGGCATGGGCACAAGTGCTGGCTAGGCATAAGGCATGGGCACAAGTGCTGGCTAGGCATAAGGCATAGGCACAAGTGCTGGCTAGCCATAAGGCATGGGCACAAGTGCTGGCTAAGGCTTAAGGCATGGGCACAAGTGCTGGCTAAGGCTTAAGGCATGGGCACAAGTGCTGGCTAAGGCTTAAGGCATGGGCACAAGTGCTGGCTAAGGCTTAAGGCATGGGCACAAGTGCTGGCTAAGGCTTAAGGCATGGGCACAAGTACTGGCTAGGCTTAAGGCATGGGCACTAGTGCTGGCTATGCTTAAGGCAACGGCACAAGTGCTTGCTATGCTTAAGGCAACGGCACAAGTGCTGGCTAGGCTTAAGGCATGGGCACAAGTGCTGGCTAGGCTTAAGGCATGAGCACAAGTGCTGGCTAGGCATAAGGCATGGGCACAAGTGCTGGCTAGGCATAAGGCATGGGCACAAGTGCTGGCTAAGGCTTAAGGCATGGGCACCAGTGCTGGCTAAGGCTTAAGGCATGGGCACAAGTGCTGGCTAAGGCTTAAGGCATGGGCACAAGTGCTGGCTAAGGCTTAAGTCATGGGCACAAGTACTGGCTAGACTTAAGGCATGGGCAGAAGTGCTGCCTAAGGCTTAAGGCAACGGCACAAGTGCTGGTTAGGCTTAAGGCAACGGCACAAGTGATGGCTAGGCTTAAGGCATGGGCACAAGAGATGGCTAGGCTTAAGGCATGGGTACAAGTGCTGGCTAGGCATAAGGCATGGGCACAAGTGCTGGCTAGGCTTAAGGCATGGGCACAAGTGCTGGCTAAGGCTTAAGGCATGGGCACAAGTGCTGGCTAAGGCTTAAGGCATGGGCACAAGTGCTGGCTAAGGCTTAAGGCCTTGGCACAAGTGCTGGCTAGCCTTAAGGCCTGGGCACAAGTGCTGGCTAGGCTTAAGGCATGGGCACAAGTGCTGGCTAGGCATAAGGCAAGGGCACAAGTGCTGGCTAAGGCTTAAGGCATGGGCACAAGTGCTGGCTATGGTTAAGGCAACGGCACAAGTGCTGGCTATGCTTAAGGCAACGGCACAAGTGCTGGCTAGGCTTAAGGCATGGGCACAAGTGCTGGCTAAGGCTTAAGGCATGGGCACAAGTGCTGGCTAAGGCTTAAGGCATGGGCACAAGTGCTGGCTAAGGCTTAATGCATGGGCACAAGTGCTGGCTAAGGCTTAAGGTATGGGCACAAGTGCTGGTTAAGGTTTAAGGCATGGGCACAAGTGCTGGCTAAGGTTTAAGGCATGGGCACAAGTGCTGGCTAAGGCTTAAGGCATGGGCACAAGTGCTGGCTAAGGCTTAAGGCATGGGCACAAGTACTGGCTAGGCTTAAGGCATGGGCAGAAGTGCTGCCTAAGGCTTAAGGCAACGGCACAAGTGCTGGTTAGGCTTAAGGCAACGGCACAAGTGATGGCTAGGCTTAAGGCATGGGCACAAGAGATGGCTAGGCTTAAGGCATGGGTACAAGTGCTGGCTAGGCATAAGGCATGGGCACAAGTGCTGGCTAAGGCTTAAGGCATGGGCACAAGTGCTGGCTAAGGCTTAAGGCATGGGCACAAGTGCTGGCTAAGGCTTAAGGCTTGGGCACAAGTGCTGGCTAGGCTTAAGGCCTGGGCACAAGTGCTGGCTAGGCTTAAGGCATGGGCAAAAGTGCTGGCTAGGCATAAGGCAAGGGCACAAGTGCTGGCTAGGCATAAGGCATGGGCACAAGTGATGGCTAAGGCTTAAGGCATGGGCACAAGTGCTGGCTATGCTTAAGGCAACGGCACAAGTGCTGGCTATGCTTAAGGCAACGGCACAAGTGCTGGCTAGGCTTAAGGCATGGGCACAAGTGCTGGCTAAGGTTTAAGGCATGGGCACAAGTGCTGGCTAAGGCTGAAGGCATGGGCACAAGTGCTGGCTAAGGCTTAAGGCATGGGCATAAATGCTGGCTAAGGCTTAAGGCATGGGCACAAGTGCTGGCTAGGCTTAAGGCATGGGCACAAGTGCTGGCTAGGCTTAAGGCATACGGCTAACTCTTTGCATAAAGGGTTAGGCACCCATAGGGGTGAAGAGCTAGCTTTCACCCCTCTACTCTGTACTTGGACATTTAGGACTAGATCTTTGTTGTACAGTGCGGAGCCTCTCCATAACCCCATGCTCCAAGCGACCAGGCACTTCTTGTCTGTCCTCCGTAAATGGTTAATGCCTTCTTCCCCAATTACAGTCATGCATGCGCATTCAGACGGGACAAGAGCGAAGAGCGTAAAGCCTGCCCTGTGTGCATAACCATCATGTAACTAAAGACAGAAAAACAAACATGCAAGGGGCTCAAAAGTGCTGGCTAAGGCTTAAGGCATGGGCAAAAGTGCTGGCTACGAATAAGGCATGGGCACAAGTACTGGCTAGGCATAAGGCATGGGCACAAGTGCTGGCTAGGCATAAGACATGGGCACAAGTGCTGGCTAAGGTTTAAGGCATGGGCACAAGTGCTGGCTAAGGCTTAAGGCATGGGCACAAGTGCTGGCTAAGGCTTAAGGCATGGGCACAAGTGCTGGCTAAGGCTTAAGGCATGGGCACAAGTGCTGGCTAGGCATAAGGCATGGGCACAAGTGCTGGCTAGGCATAAGGCATAGGCACAAGTGCTGGCTAGCCATAAGGCATGGGCACAAGTGCTGGCTAAGGCTTAAGGCATGGGCACAAGTGCTGGCTAAGGCTTAAGGCATGGGCACAAGTGCTGGCTAAGGCTTAAGGCATGGGCACAAGTGCTGGCTAAGGCTTAAGGCATGGGCACAAGTGCTGGCTAAGGCTTAAGGCATGGGCACAAGTACTGGCTAGGCTTAAGGCATGGGCACTAGTGCTGGCTATGCTTAAGGCAACGGCACAAGTGCTTGCTATGCTTAAGGCAACGGCACAAGTGCTGGCTAGGCTTAAGGCATGGGCACAAGTGCTGGCTAGGCTTAAGGCATGAGCACAAGTGCTGGCTAGGCATAAGGCATGGGCACAAGTGCTGGCTAGGCATAAGGCATGGGCACAAGTGCTGGCTAAGGCTTAAGGCATGGGCACCAGTGCTGGCTAAGGCTTAAGGCATGGGCACAAGTGCTGGCTAAGGCTTAAGGCATGGGCACAAGTGCTGGCTAAGGCTTAAGTCATGGGCACAAGTACTGGCTAGACTTAAGGCATGGGCAGAAGTGCTGCCTAAGGCTTAAGGCAACGGCAGAAGTGCTGGTTAGGCTTAAGGCAACGGCACAAGTGATGGCTAGGCTTAAGGCATGGGCACAAGAGATGGCTAGGCTTAAGGCATGGGTACAAGTGCTGGCTAGGCATAAGGCATGGGCACAAGTGCTGGCTAGGCTTAAGGCATGGGCACAAGTGCTGGCTAAGGCTTAAGGCATGGGCACAAGTGCTGGCTAAGGCTTAAGGCATGGGCACAAGTGCTGGCTAAGGCTTAAGGCCTTGGCACAAGTGCTGGCTAGCCTTAAGGCCTGGGCACAAGTGCTGGCTAGGCTTAAGGCATGGGCACAAGTGCTGGCTAGGCATAAGGCAAGGGCACAAGTGCTGGCTAAGGCTTAAGGCATGGGCACAAGTGCTGGCTATGGTTAAGGCAACGGCACAAGTGCTGGCTATGCTTAAGGCAACGGCACAAGTGCTGGCTAGGCTTAAGGCATGGGCACAAGTGCTGGCTAAGGCTTAAGGCATGGGCACAAGTGCTGGCTAAGGCTTAAGGCATGGGCACAAGTGCTGGCTAAGGCTTAATGCATGGGCACAAGTGCTGGCTAAGGCTTAAGGTATGGGCACAAGTGCTGGTTAAGGTTTAAGGCATGGGCACAAGTGCTGGCTAAGGTTTAAGGCATGGGCACAAGTGCTGGCTAAGGCTTAAGGCATGGGCACAAGTGCTGGCTAAGGCTTAAGGCATGGGCACAAGTACTGGCTAGGCTTAAGGCATGGGCAGAAGTGCTGCCTAAGGCTTAAGGCAACGGCACAAGTGCTGGTTAGGCTTAAGGCAACGGCACAAGTGATGGCTAGGCTTAAGGCATGGGCACAAGAGATGGCTAGGCTTAAGGCATGGGTACAAGTGCTGGCTAGGCATAAGGCATGGGCACAAGTGCTGGCTAAGGCTTAAGGCATGGGCACAAGTGCTGGCTAAGGCTTAAGGCATGGGCACAAGTGCTGGCTAAGGCTTAAGGCATGGGCACAAGTGCTGGCTAGGCATAAGGCATGGGCACAAGTGCTGGCTAGGCATAAGGCATAGGCACAAGTGCTGGCTAGCCATAAGGCATGGGCACAAGTGCTGGCTAAGGCTTAAGGCATGGGCACAAGTGCTGGCTAAGGCTTAAGGCATGGGCACAAGTGCTGGCTAAGGCTTAAGGCATGGGCACAAGTGCTGGCTAAGGCTTAAGGCATGGGCACAAGTGCTGGCTAAGGCTTAAGGCATGGGCACAAGTACTGGCTAGGCTTAAGGCATGGGCACTAGTGCTGGCTATGCTTAAGGCAACGGCACAAGTGCTTGCTATGCTTAAGGCAACGGCACAAGTGCTGGCTAGGCTTAAGGCATGGGCACAAGTGCTGGCTAGGCTTAAGGCATGAGCACAAGTGCTGGCTAGGCATAAGGCATGGGCACAAGTGCTGGCTAGGCATAAGGCATGGGCACAAGTGCTGGCTAAGGCTTAAGGCATGGGCACCAGTGCTGGCTAAGGCTTAAGGCATGGGCACAAGTGCTGGCTAAGGCTTAAGGCATGGGCACAAGTGCTGGCTAAGGCTTAAGTCATGGGCACAAGTACTGGCTAGACTTAAGGCATGGGCAGAAGTGCTGCCTAAGGCTTAAGGCAACGGCACAAGTGCTGGTTAGGCTTAAGGCAACGGCACAAGTGATGGCTAGGCTTAAGGCATGGGCACAAGAGATGGCTAGGCTTAAGGCATGGGTACAAGTGCTGGCTAGGCATAAGGCATGGGCACAAGTGCTGGCTAGGCTTAAGGCATGGGCACAAGTGCTGGCTAAGGCTTAAGGCATGGGCACAAGTGCTGGCTAAGGCTTAAGGCATGGGCACAAGTGCTGGCTAAGGCTTAAGGCCTTGGCACAAGTGCTGGCTAGCCTTAAGGCCTGGGCACAAGTGCTGGCTAGGCTTAAGGCATGGGCACAAGTGCTGGCTAGGCATAAGGCAAGGGCACAAGTGCTGGCTAAGGCTTAAGGCATGGGCACAAGTGCTGGCTATGGTTAAGGCAACGGCACAAGTGCTGGCTATGCTTAAGGCAACGGCACAAGTGCTGGCTAGGCTTAAGGCATGGGCACAAGTGCTGGCTAAGGCTTAAGGCATGGGCACAAGTGCTGGCTAAGGCTTAAGGCATGGGCACAAGTGCTGGCTAAGGCTTAATGCATGGGCACAAGTGCTGGCTAAGGCTTAAGGTATGGGCACAAGTGCTGGTTAAGGTTTAAGGCATGGGCACAAGTGCTGGCTAAGGTTTAAGGCATGGGCACAAGTGCTGGCTAAGGCTTAAGGCATGGGCACAAGTGCTGGCTAAGGCTTAAGGCATGGGCACAAGTACTGGCTAGGCTTAAGGCATGGGCAGAAGTGCTGCCTAAGGCTTAAGGCAACGGCACAAGTGCTGGTTAGGCTTAAGGCAACGGCACAAGTGATGGCTAGGCTTAAGGCATGGGCACAAGAGATGGCTAGGCTTAAGGCATGGGTACAAGTGCTGGCTAGGCATAAGGCATGGGCACAAGTGCTGGCTAAGGCTTAAGGCATGGGCACAAGTGCTGGCTAAGGCTTAAGGCATGGGCACAAGTGCTGGCTAAGGCTTAAGGCTTGGGCACAAGTGCTGGCTAGGCTTAAGGCCTGGGCACAAGTGCTGGCTAGGCTTAAGGCATGGGCAAAAGTGCTGGCTAGGCATAAGGCAAGGGCACAAGTGCTGGCTAGGCATAAGGCATGGGCACAAGTGATGGCTAAGGCTTAAGGCATGGGCACAAGTGCTGGCTATGCTTAAGGCAACGGCACAAGTGCTGGCTATGCTTAAGGCAACGGCACAAGTGCTGGCTAGGCTTAAGGCATGGGCACAAGTGCTGGCTAAGGTTTAAGGCATGGGCACAAGTGCTGGCTAAGGCTGAAGGCATGGGCACAAGTGCTGGCTAAGGCTTAAGGCATGGGCATAAATGCTGGCTAAGGCTTAAGGCATGGGCACAAGTGCTGGCTAGGCTTAAGGCATGGGCACAAGTGCTGGCTAGGCTTAAGGCATACGGCTAACTCTTTGCATAAAGGGTTAGGCACCCATAGGGGTGAAGAGCTAGCTTTCACCCCTCTACTCTGTACTTGGACATTTAGGACTAGATCTTTGTTGTACAGTGCGGAGCCTCTCCATAACCCCATGCTCCAAGCGACCAGGCACTTCTTGTCTGTCCTCCGTAAATGGTTAATGCCTTCTTCCCCAATTACAGTCATGCATGCGCATTCAGACGGGACAAGAGCGAAGAGCGTAAAGCCTGCCCTGTGTGCATAACCATCATGTAACTAAAGACAGAAAAACAAACATGCAAGGGGCTCAAAAGTGCTGGCTAAGGCTTAAGGCATGGGCAAAAGTGCTGGCTAAGGCTTAAGGCATGGGCACAAGTGCTGGCTAAGGCTTAAGGCATGGGCACAAGTGCTGGCTAAGGCTTAAGGCATGGGCACAAGTGCTGGCTAAGGCTTAAGGCATGGGCACAAGTGCTGGCTAAGGCTTAAGGCATGGGCACAAGTCCTGGCTAGGCTTAAGGCATGGGCACAAGTGCTGGCTAGGCTTAAGGCAATGGCACAAGTGCTGGCTATGCTTAAGGCAACGGCACAAGTGCTGGCTAGGCTTAAGGCATGGGCACAAGTGCTGGCTAGGCTTAAGGCATGGGTACAAGTGCTGGCTAGGCATAAGGCATGGGCACAAGTGCTGGCTAGGCATAAGGCATGGGCACAAGTGCTGGCTAGGCATAAGACATGGGCACAAGTGCTGGCTAAGGTTTAAGGCATGGGCACAAGTGCTGGCTAAGGCTTAAGGCATGGGCACAAGTGCTGGCTATGCTTAAGGCAACGGCACAAGTGCTGGCTAAGGCTTAAGGCATGGGCACAAGTGCTGGCTAAGGCTTAAGGCATGGGCACAAGTGCTGGCTAGGCTTAAGGCCTGGGCACAAGTGCTGGCTAGGCATAAGGCATGGGCACAAGTGCTGGCTAGGCATAAGGCATGGGCACAAGTGCTGGCTAGGCATAAGACATGGGCACAAGTGCTGGCTAAGGTTTAAGGCATGGGCACAAGTGCTGGCTAAGGCTTAAGGCATGGGCACAAGTGCTGGCTATGCTTAAGGCAACGGCACAAGTGCTGGCTAAGGCTTAAGGCATGGGCACAAGTGCTGGCTAAGGCTTAAGGCATGGGCACAAGTGCTGGCTAGGCTTAAGGCCTGGGCACAAGTGCTGGCTAGGCTTAAGGCATGGGCACAAGTGCTGGCTAGGCATAAGGCAAGGGCACAAGTGCTGGCTAAGGCTTAAGGCATGGGCACAAGTGCTGGCTATGCTTAAGGCAACGGCACAAGTGCTGGCTATGCTTAAGGCAACGGCACAAGTGCTGGCTAGGCATAAGGCATGGGCACAAGTGCTGGCTAAGGCTTAAGGCATGGGCACATGTGCTGGCTAAGGCTTAAGGCATGGGCACAAGTGCTGGCTAAGGCTTAAGGCATGGGCACAAGTGCTGGCTAAGGCTTAAGGTATGGGCACAAGTGCTGGCTAGGCTTAAGGCATGGGCACAAATGCTGGCTATGCTTAAGGCAACGGCACAAGTGCTGGCTATGCTTAAGGCAACGGCACAAGTGCTGGCTAGGCTTAAGGCATGGGCACAAGTGCTGGCAAAGGCTTAAGACATGGGCACAAGTGCTGGCTAAGGCTTAAGGCATGGGCACAAGTGCTGGCTAAGGCTTAAGGCATGGGCACAAGTACTGTCTAGGCTTAAGGCATGGGCATAAGTGCTGGCTATGCTTAAGGCAACGGCACAAGTGCTGGCTATGCTTAAGGCAACGGCACAAGTGCTGGCTAGGCTTAAGGCATGGGCACAAGTGCTGGCTAAGGCTTAAGGCATGGACACAAGTGCTGGCTAGGCTTAAGGCCTGGGCACAAGTGCTGGCTAGGCTTAAGGCATGGGCACAAGTGCTGGCTAGGCATAAGGCAAGGGTACAAGTGCTGGCTAAGGCATAAGGCATGGGCACAAGTGCTGGCTATGCTTAAGGCAAAGGCACAAGTGCTGGCTATGCTTAAGGCAACGGCACAAGTGCTGGCTAGGCTTAAGGCATGGGCACAAGTGCTGGCTAAGGCTTAAGGCATGGGCACAAGTGCTGGCTAAGGCTTAAGGCATGGGCACAAGTGCTGGCTAAGGCTTAAGGCATGGGCACAAGTGCTGGCTAAGGCTTAAGGTATGGGCACAAGTGCTGGCTAAGGTTTAAGGCATGGGCACAAGTGCTGGCTAAGGTTTAAGGCATGGGCACAAGTGCTGGCTAAGGCTGAAGGCATGGGCACAAGTGCTGGCTAAGGCTTAAGGCATGGGCATAAGTGCTGGCTAAGGCTTAAGGCATGGGCACAAGTGCTGGCTAGGCTTAAGGCATGGGCACAAGTGCTGGCTAGGCTTAAGGCATACGGCTAACTCTTTGCACTCTTTGCATAAAGGGTTAGGCACCCATAGGGGTGAAGAGCTAGCTTTCACCCCTCTACTCTGTACTTGGACATTTAGGACTAGATCCTTTGTTGTACAGTGCGGAGCCTCTCCATAACCCCATGCTCCAAGCGACCAGGCACTTCTTGTCTGTCCTCCGTAAATGGGTAATGCCTTCTTCCCCAATTACAGTCGTGCATGCGCATTCAGACGGGACAAGAGCGAAGAGCGTAAAGCCTGCCCTGTGTGCATAACCATCATGTAACTAAAGACAGAAAAACAAACATGCAAGGGGCTCAAAAATGCTGGCTAAGGCTTAAGGCATGGGCAAAAGTGCTGGCTAAGGCTTAAGGCATGGGCACAAGTGCTGGCTAAGGCTTAAGGCATGGGCACAAGTGCTGGCTAAGGCTTAAGGCATGGGCACAAGTGCTGGCTAAGGCTTAAGGCATGGGCACAAGTGCTGGCTAAGGCTTAAGGCATGGGCACAAGTGCTGGCTAAGGCTTAAGGCATGGGCACAAGTACTGGCTAAGGCTTAAGGCATGGGCACAAGTGCTGGCTAAGGCTTAAGGCATGGGCACAAGTGCTGGCTAGGCTTAAGGAATGGGCACAAGTGCTGGCTAGGCATAAGGCATGGGCACAAGTGCTGGCTAGGCATAAGGCATGGGCACAAGTGCTGGCTAAGGCTTAAGGCATGGGCACAAGTGCTGGCTAAGGCTTAAGGCATGGGCACAAGTGCTGGCTAGGCATAAGGCATGGGCACAAGTGCTGGCTAGGCATAAGGCATGGGCACAAGTGCTGGCTACGAATAAGGCATGGGCACAAGTACTGGCTAGGCATAAGGCATGGGCACAAGTGCTGGCTAGGCATAAGACATGGGCAAAAGTGCTGGCTAAGGCTTAAGGCATGGGCACAAGTGCTGGCTAAGGCTTAAGGCATGGGCACAAGTGCTGGCTAAGGCTTAAGGCATGGGCACAAGTGCTGGCTAAGGCTTAAGGCATGGGCACAAGTGCTGGCTAAGGCTTAAGGCATGGGCACAAGTGCTGGCTAAGGCTTAAGGCATGGGCACAAGTGCTGGCTAGGCTTAAGGAATGGGCACAAGTGCTGGCTAGGCATAAGGCATGGGCACAAGTGCTGGCTAGGCATAAGGCATGGGCACAAGTGCTGGCTACGAATAAGGCATGGGCACAAGTACTGGCTAGGCATAAGGCATGGGCACAAGTGCTGGCTAGGCATAAGACATGGGCACAAGTGCTGGCTAAGGTTTAAGGCATGGGCACAAGTGCTGGCTAAGGCTTAAGGCATGGGCACAAGTGCTGGCTAAGGCTTAAGGCATGGGCACAAGTGCTGGCTAAGGCATAAGGCATGGGCACAAGTGCTGGCTAGGCATAAGGCATGGGCACAAGTGCTGGCTAGGCATAAGGCATAGGCACAAGTGCTGGCTAGCCATAAGGCATGGGCACAAGTGCTGGCTAAGGCTTAAGGCATGGGCACAAGTGCTGGCTAAGGCTTAAGGCATGGGCACAAGTGCTGGCTAAGGCTTAAGGCATGGGCACAAGTGCTGGCTAAGGCTTAAGGCATGGGCACAAGTGCTGGCTAAGGCTTAAGGCATGGGCACAAGTACTGGCTAGGCTTAAGGCATGGGCACTAGTGCTGGCTATGCTTAAGGCAACGGCACAAGTGCTTGCTATGCTTAAGGCAACGGCACAAGTGCTGGCTAGGCTTAAGGCATGGGCACAAGTGCTGGCTAGGCTTAAGGCATGAGCACAAGTGCTGGCTAGGCATAAGGCATGGGCACAAGTGCTGGCTAGGCATAAGGCATGGGCACAAGTGCTGGCTAAGGCTTAAGGCATGGGCACCAGTGCTGGCTAAGGCTTAAGGCATGGGCACAAGTGCTGGCTAAGGTTTAAGGCATGGGCACAAGTGCTGGCTAAGGCTTAAGGCATGGGCACAAGTGCTGGCTAAGGCTTAAGGCATGGGCACAAGTACTGGCTAGGCTTAAGGCATGGGCAGAAGTGCTGCCTAAGGCTTAAGGCAACGGCACAAGTGCTGGTTAGGCTTAAGGCAACGGCACAAGTGATGGCTAGGCTTAAGGCATGGGCACAAGAGATGGCTAGGCTTAAGGCATGGGTACAAGTGCTGGCTAGGCATAAGGCATGGGCACAAGTGCTGGCTAAGGCTTAAGGCATGGGCACAAGTGCTGGCTAAGGCTTAAGGCATGGGCACAAGTGCTGGCTAAGGCTTAAGGCATGGGCACAAGTGCTGGCTAGGCATAAGGCATGGGCACAAGTGCTGGCTAGGCATAAGGCATAGGCACAAGTGCTGGCTAGCCATAAGGCATGGGCACAAGTGCTGGCTAAGGCTTAAGGCATGGGCACAAGTGCTGGCTAAGGCTTAAGGCATGGGCACAAGTGCTGGCTAAGGCTTAAGGCATGGGCACAAGTGCTGGCTAAGGCTTAAGGCATGGGCACAAGTGCTGGCTAAGGCTTAAGGCATGGGCACAAGTACTGGCTAGGCTTAAGGCATGGGCACTAGTGCTGGCTATGCTTAAGGCAACGGCACAAGTGCTTGCTATGCTTAAGGCAACGGCACAAGTGCTGGCTAGGCTTAAGGCATGGGCACAAGTGCTGGCTAGGCTTAAGGCATGAGCACAAGTGCTGGCTAGGCATAAGGCATGGGCACAAGTGCTGGCTAGGCATAAGGCATGGGCACAAGTGCTGGCTAAGGCTTAAGGCATGGGCACCAGTGCTGGCTAAGGCTTAAGGCATGGGCACAAGTGCTGGCTAAGGCTTAAGGCATGGGCACAAGTGCTGGCTAAGGCTTAAGTCATGGGCACAAGTACTGGCTAGACTTAAGGCATGGGCAGAAGTGCTGCCTAAGGCTTAAGGCAACGGCACAAGTGCTGGTTAGGCTTAAGGCAATGGCACAAGTGATGGCTAGGCTTAAGGCATGGGCACAAGAGATGGCTAGGCTTAAGGCATGGGTACAAGTGCTGGCTAGGCATAAGGCATGGGCACAAGTGCTGGCTAGGCTTAAGGCATGGGCACAAGTGCTGGCTAAGGCTTAAGGCATGGGCACAAGTGCTGGCTAAGGCTTAAGGCATGGGCACAAGTGCTGGCTAAGGCTTAAGGCCTTGGCACAAGTGCTGGCTAGCCTTAAGGCCTGGGCACAAGTGCTGGCTAGGCTTAAGGCATGGGCACAAGTGCTGGCTAGGCATAAGGCAAGGGCACAAGTGCTGGCTAAGGCTTAAGGCATGGGCACAAGTGCTGGCTATGGTTAAGGCAACGGCACAAGTGCTGGCTATGCTTAAGGCAACGGCACAAGTGCTGGCTAGGCTTAAGGCATGGGCACAAGTGCTGGCTAAGGCTTAAGGCATGGGCACAAGTGCTGGCTAAGGCTTAAGGCATGGGCACAAGTGCTGGCTAAGGCTTAATGCATGGGCACAAGTGCTGGCTAAGGCTTAAGGTATGGGCACAAGTGCTGGTTAAGGTTTAAGGCATGGGCACAAGTGCTGGCTAAGGTTTAAGGCATGGGCACAAGTGCTGGCTAAGGCTTAAGGCATGGGCACAAGTGCTGGCTAAGGCTTAAGGCATGGGCACAAGTACTGGCTAGGCTTAAGGCATGGGCAGAAGTGCTGCCTAAGGCTTAAGGCAACGGCACAAGTGCTGGTTAGGCTTAAGGCAACGGCACAAGTGATGGCTAGGCTTAAGGCATGGGCACAAGAGATGGCTAGGCTTAAGGCATGGGTACAAGTGCTGGCTAGGCATAAGGCATGGGCACAAGTGCTGGCTAAGGCTTAAGGCATGGGCACAAGTGCTGGCTAAGGCTTAAGGCATGGGCACAAGTGCTGGCTAAGGCTTAAGGCTTGGGCACAAGTGCTGGCTAGGCTTAAGGCCTGGGCACAAGTGCTGGCTAGGCTTAAGGCATGGGCACAAGTGCTGGCTAGGCATAAGGCAAGGGCACAAGTGCTGGCTAGGCATAAGGCATGGGCACAAGTGATGGCTAAGGCTTAAGGCATGGGCACAAGTGCTGGCTATTCTTAAGGCAACGGCACAAGTGCTGGCTATGCTTAAGGCAACGGCACAAGTGCTGGCTAGGCTTAAGGCATGGGCACAAGTGCTGGCTAAGGTTTAAGGCATGGGCACAAGTGCTGGCTAAGGCTGAAGGCATGGGCACAAGTGCTGGCTAAGGCTTAAGGCATGGGCATAAATGCTGGCTAAGGCTTAAGGCATGGGCACAAGTGCTGGCTAGGCTTAAGGCATGGGCACAAGTGCTGGCTAGGCTTAACGCATACGGCTAACTCTTTGCATAAAGGGTTAGGCACCCATAGGGGTGAAGAGCTAGCTTTCACCCCTCTACTCTGTACTTGGACATTTAGGACTAGATCTTTGTTGTACAGTGCGGAGCCTCTCCATAACCCCATGCTCCAAGCGACCAGGCACTTCTTGTCTGTCCTCCGTAAATGGTTAATGCCTTCTTCCCCAATTACAGTCATGCATGCGCATTCAGACGGGACAAGAGCGAAGAGCGTAAAGCCTGCCCTGTGTGCATAACCATCATGTAACTAAAGACAGAAAAACAAACATGCAAGGGGCTCAAAAGTGCTGGCTAAGGCTTAAGGCATGGGCAAAAGTGCTGGCTAAGGCTTAAGGCATGGGCACAAGTGCTGGCTAAGGCTTAAGGCATGGGCACAAGTGCTGGCTAAGGCTTAAGGCATGGGCACAAGTGCTGGCTAAGGCTTAAGGCATGGGCACAAGTGCTGGCTAAGGCTTAAGGCATGGGCACAAGTCCTGGCTAGGCTTAAGGCATGGGCACAAGTGCTGGCTAGGCTTAAGGCAATGGCACAAGTGCTGGCTATGCTTAAGGCAACGGCACAAGTGCTGGCTAGGCTTAAGGCATGGGCACAAGTGCTGGCTAGGCTTAAGGCATGGGCACAAGTGCTGGCTAGGCATAAGGCATGGGCACAAGTGCTGGCTAGGCATAAGGCATGGGCACAAGTGCTGGCTAGGCATAAGGCATGGGCACAAGTGCTGGCTAGGCATAAGACATGGGCACAAGTGCTGGCTAAGGTTTAAGGCATGGGCACAAGTGCTGGCTAAGGCTTAAGGCATGGGCACAAGTGCTGGCTATGCTTAAGGCAACGGCACAAGTGCTGGCTAAGGCTTAAGGCATGGGCACAAGTGCTGGCTAAGGCTTAAGGCATGGGCACAAGTGCTGGCTAGGCTTAAGGCCTGGGCACAAGTGCTGGCTAGGCTTAAGGCATGGGCACAAGTGCTGGCTAGGCATAAGGCAAGGGCACAAGTGCTGGCTAAGGCTTAAGGCATGGGCACAAGTGCTGGCTATGCTTAAGGCAACGGCACAAGTGCTGGCTATGCTTAAGGCAACGGCACAAGTGCTGGCTAGGCATAAGGCATGGGCACAAGTGCTGGCTAAGGCTTAAGGCATGGGCACATGTGCTGGCTAAGGCTTAAGGCATGGGCACAAGTGCTGGCTAAGGCTTAAGGCATGGGCACAAGTGCTGGCTAAGGCTTAAGGTATGGGCACAAGTGCTGGCTAGGCTTAAGGCAACGGCACAAGTGCTGGCTATGCTTAAGGCAACGGCACAAGTGCTGGCTAGGCTTAAGGCATGGGCACAAGTGCTGGCAAAGGCTTAAGACATGGGCACAAGTGCTGGCTAAGGCTTAAGGCATGGGCACAAGTGCTGGCTAAGGCTTAAGGCATGGGCACAAGTACTGTCTAGGCTTAAGGCATGGGCATAAGTGCTGGCTATGCTTAAGGCAACGGCACAAGTGCTGGCTATGCTTAAGGCAACGGCACAAGTGCTGGCTAGGCTTAAGGCATGGGCACAAGTGCTGGCTAAGGCTTAAGGCATGGACACAAGTGCTGGCTAGGCTTAAGGCCTGGGCACAAGTGCTGGCTAGGCTTAAGGCATGGGCACAAGTGCTGGCTAGGCATAAGGCAAGGGTACAAGTGCTGGCTAAGGCATAAGGCATGGGCACAAGTGCTGGCTATGCTTAAGGCAAAGGCACAAGTGCTGGCTATGCTTAAGGCAACGGCACAAGTGCTGGCTAGGCTTAAGGCATGGGCACAAGTGCTGGCTAAGGCTTAAGGCATGGGCACAAGTGCTGGCTAAGGCTTAAGGCATGGGCACAAGTGCTGGCTAAGGCTTAAGGCATGGGCACAAGTGCTGGCTAAGGCTTAAGGTATGGGCACAAGTGCTGGCTAAGGTTTAAGGCATGGGCACAAGTGCTGGCTAAGGTTTAAGGCATGGGCACAAGTGCTGGCTAAGGTTTAAGGCATGGGCACAAGTGCTGGCTAAGGCTGAAGGCATGGGCACAAGTGCTGGCTAAGGCTTAAGGCATGGGCATAAGTGCTGGCTAAGGCTTAAGGCATGGGCACAAGTGCTGGCTAGGCTTAAGGCATGGGCACAAGTGCTGGCTAGGCTTAAGGCATACGGCTAACTCTTTGCACTCTTTGCATAAAGGGTTAGGCACCCATAGGGGTGAAGAGCTAGCTTTCACCTCTCTACTCTGTACTTGGACATTTAGGACTAGATCCTTTGTTGTACAGTGCGGAGCCTCTCCATAACCCCATGCTCCAAGCGACCAGGCACTTCTTGTCTGTCCTCCGTAAATGGGTAATGCCTTCTTCCCCAATTACAGTCGTGCATGCGCATTCAGACGGGACAAGAGCGAAGAGCGTAAAGCCTGCCCTGTGTGCATAACCATCATGTAACTAAAGACAGAAAAACAAACATGCAAGGGGCTCAAAAATGCTGGCTAAGGCTTAAGGCATGGGCAAAAGTGCTGGCTAAGGCTTAAGGCATGGGCACAAGTGCTGGCTAAGGCTTAAGGCATGGGCACAAGTGCTGGCTAAGGCTTAAGGCATGGGCACAAGTGCTGGCTAAGGCTTAAGGCATGGGCACAAGTGCTGGCTAGGCTTAAGGCATACGGCTAACTCTTTGCACTCTTTGCATAAAGGGTTAGGCACTCATAGGGGTGAAGAGCTAGCTTTCACCCCTCTACTCTGTACTTGGACATTTAGGACTAGATCCTTTGTTGTACAGTGCGGAGCCTCTCCATAACCCCATGCTCCAAGCGACCAGGCACTTCTTGTCTGTCCTCCGTAAATGGGTAATGCCTTCTTCCCCAATTACAGTCGTGCATGCGCATTCAGACGGGACAAGAGCGAAGAGCGTAAAGCCTGCCCTGTGTGCATAACCATCATGTAACTAAAGACAGAAAAACAAACATGCAAGGGGCTCAAAAGTGCTGGCTAAGGCTTAAGGCATGGGCAAAAGTGCTGGCTAAGGCTTAAGGCATGGGCACAAGTGCTGGCTAAGGCTTAAGGCATGGGCACAAGTGCTGGCTAAGGCTTAAGGCATGGGCACAAGTGCTGGCTAAGGCTTAAGGCATGGGCACAAGTGCTGGCTAAGGCTTAAGGCATGGGCACAAGTGCTGGCTAAGGCTTAAGGCATGGGCACAAGTGCTGGCTAGGCTTAAGGAATGGGCACAAGTGCTGGCTAGGCATAAGGCATGGGCACAAGTGCTGGCTAGGCATAAGGCATGGGCACAAGTGCTGGCTAAGGCTTAAGGCATGGGCACAAGTGCTGGCTAAGGCTTAAGGCATGGGCACAAGTGCTGGCTAGGCATAAGGCATGGGCACAAGTGCTGGCTAGGCATAAGGCATGGGCACAAGTGCTGGCTACGAATAAGGCATGGGCACAAGTACTGGCTAGGCATAAGGCATGGGCACAAGTGCTGGCTAGGCATAAGACATGGGCAAAAGTGCTGGCTAAGGCTTAAGGCATGGGCACAAGTGCTGGCTAAGGCTTAAGGCATGGGCACAAGTGCTGGCTAAGGCTTAAGGCATGGGCACAAGTGCTGGCTAAGGCTTAAGGCATGGGCACAAGTGCTGGCTAAGGCTTAAGGCATGGGCACAAGTGCTGGCTAAGGCTTAAGGCATGGGCACAAGTGCTGGCTAGGCTTAAGGAATGGGCACAAGTGCTGGCTAGGCATAAGGCATGGGCACAAGTGCTGGCTAGGCATAAGGCATGGGCACAAGTGCTGGCTACGAATAAGGCATGGGCACAAGTACTGGCTAGGCATAAGGCATGGGCACAAGTGCTGGCTAGGCATAAGACATGGGCAAAAGTGCTGGCTAAGGCTTAAGGCATGGGCACAAGTGCTGGCTAAGGCTTAAGGCATGGGCACAAGTGCTGGCTAAGGCTTAAGGCATGGGCACAAGTGCTGGCTAAGGCTTAAGGCATGGGCACAAGTGCTGGCTAAGGCTTAAGGCATGGGCACAAGTGCTGGCTAAGGCTTAAGGCATGGGCACAAGTGCTGGCTAGGCTTAAGGAATGGGCACAAGTGCTGGCTAGGCATAAGGCATGGGCACAAGTGCTGGCTAGGCATAAGGCATGGGCACAAGTGCTGGCTACGAATAAGGCATGGGCACAAGTACTGGCTAGGCATAAGGCATGGGCACAAGTGCTGGCTAGGCATAAGACATGGGCACAAGTGCTGGCTAAGGTTTAAGGCATGGGCACAAGTGCTGGCTAAGGCTTAAGGCATGGGCACAAGTGCTGGCTAAGGCTTAAGGCATGGGCACAAGTGCTGGCTAAGGCATAAGGCATGGGCACAAGTGCTGGCTAGGCATAAGGCATGGGCACAAGTGCTGGCTAGGCATAAGGCATAGGCACAAGTGCTGGCTAGCCATAAGGCATGGGCACAAGTGCTGGCTAAGGCTTAAGGCATGGGCACAAGTGCTGGCTAAGGCTTAAGGCATGGGCACAAGTGCTGGCTAAGGCTTAAGGCATGGGCACAAGTGCTGGCTAAGGCTTAAGGCATGGGCACAAGTGCTGGCTAAGGCTTAAGGCATGGGCACAAGTACTGGCTAGGCTTAAGGCATGGGCACTAGTGCTGGCTATGCTTAAGGCAACGGCACAAGTGCTTGCTATGCTTAAGGCAACGGCACAAGTGCTGGCTAGGCTTAAGGCATGGGCACAAGTGCTGGCTAGGCTTAAGGCATGAGCACAAGTGCTGGCTAGGCATAAGGCATGGGCACAAGTGCTGGCTAGGCATAAGGCATGGGCACAAGTGCTGGCTAAGGCTTAAGGCATGGGCACCAGTGCTGGCTAAGGCTTAAGGCATGGGCACAAGTGCTGGCTAAGGCTTAAGGCATGGGCACAAGTGCTGGCTAAGGCTTAAGGCATGGGCACAAGTGCTGGCTAAGGCTTAAGGCATGGGCACAAGTGCTGGCTAGGCTTAAGGAATGGGCACAAGTGCTGGCTAGGCATAAGGCATGGGCACAAGTGCTGGCTAGGCATAAGGCATGGGCACAAGTGCTGGCTACGAATAAGGCATGGGCACAAGTACTGGCTAGGCATAAGGCATGGGCACAAGTGCTGGCTAGGCATAAGACATGGGCACAAGTGCTGGCTAAGGTTTAAGGCATGGGCACAAGTGCTGGCTAAGGCTTAAGGCATGGGCACAAGTGCTGGCTAAGGCTTAAGGCATGGGCACAAGTGCTGGCTAAGGCATAAGGCATGGGCACAAGTGCTGGCTAGGCATAAGGCATGGGCACAAGTGCTGGCTAGGCATAAGGCATAGGCACAAGTGCTGGCTAGCCATAAGGCATGGGCACAAGTGCTGGCTAAGGCTTAAGGCATGGGCACAAGTGCTGGCTAAGGCTTAAGGCATGGGCACAAGTGCTGGCTAAGGCTTAAGGCATGGGCACAAGTGCTGGCTAAGGCTTAAGGCATGGGCACAAGTGCTGGCTAAGGCTTAAGGCATGGGCACAAGTACTGGCTAGGCTTAAGGCATGGGCACTAGTGCTGGCTATGCTTAAGGCAACGGCACAAGTGCTTGCTATGCTTAAGGCAACGGCACAAGTGCTGGCTAGGCTTAAGGCATGGGCACAAGTGCTGGCTAGGCTTAAGGCATGAGCACAAGTGCTGGCTAGGCATAAGGCATGGGCACAAGTGCTGGCTAGGCATAAGGCATGGGCACAAGTGCTGGCTAAGGCTTAAGGCATGGGCACCAGTGCTGGCTAAGGCTTAAGGCATGGGCACAAGTGCTGGCTAAGGTTTAAGGCATGGGCACAAGTGCTGGCTAAGGCTTAAGGCATGGGCACAAGTGCTGGCTAAGGCTTAAGGCATGGGCACAAGTACTGGCTAGGCTTAAGGCATGGGCAGAAGTGCTGCCTAAGGCTTAAGGCAACGGCACAAGTGCTGGTTAGGCTTAAGGCAACGGCACAAGTGATGGCTAGGCTTAAGGCATGGGCACAAGAGATGGCTAGGCTTAAGGCATGGGTACAAGTGCTGGCTAGGCATAAGGCATGGGCACAAGTGCTGGCTAAGGCTTAAGGCATGGGCACAAGTGCTGGCTAAGGCTTAAGGCATGGGCACAAGTGCTGGCTAAGGCTTAAGGCATGGGCACAAGTGCTGGCTAGGCATAAGGCATGGGCACAAGTGCTGGCTAGGCATAAGGCATAGGCACAAGTGCTGGCTAGCCATAAGGCATGGGCACAAGTGCTGGCTAAGGCTTAAGGCATGGGCACAAGTGCTGGCTAAGGCTTAAGGCATGGGCACAAGTGCTGGCTAAGGCTTAAGGCATGGGCACAAGTGCTGGCTAAGGCTTAAGGCATGGGCACAAGTGCTGGCTAAGGCTTAAGGCATGGGCACAAGTACTGGCTAGGCTTAAGGCATGGGCACTAGTGCTGGCTATGCTTAAGGCAACGGCACAAGTGCTTGCTATGCTTAAGGCAACGGCACAAGTGCTGGCTAGGCTTAAGGCATGGGCACAAGTGCTGGCTAGGCTTAAGGCATGAGCACAAGTGCTGGCTAGGCATAAGGCATGGGCACAAGTGCTGGCTAGGCATAAGGCATGGGCACAAGTGCTGGCTAAGGCTTAAGGCATGGGCACCAGTGCTGGCTAAGGCTTAAGGCATGGGCACAAGTGCTGGCTAAGGCTTAAGGCATGGGCACAAGTGCTGGCTAAGGCTTAAGTCATGGGCACAAGTACTGGCTAGACTTAAGGCATGGGCAGAAGTGCTGCCTAAGGCTTAAGGCAACGGCACAAGTGCTGGTTAGGCTTAAGGCAATGGCACAAGTGATGGCTAGGCTTAAGGCATGGGCACAAGAGATGGCTAGGCTTAAGGCATGGGTACAAGTGCTGGCTAGGCATAAGGCATGGGCACAAGTGCTGGCTAGGCTTAAGGCATGGGCACAAGTGCTGGCTAAGGCTTAAGGCATGGGCACAAGTGCTGGCTAAGGCTTAAGGCATGGGCACAAGTGCTGGCTAAGGCTTAAGGCCTTGGCACAAGTGCTGGCTAGCCTTAAGGCCTGGGCACAAGTGCTGGCTAGGCTTAAGGCATGGGCACAAGTGCTGGCTAGGCATAAGGCAAGGGCACAAGTGCTGGCTAAGGCTTAAGGCATGGGCACAAGTGCTGGCTATGGTTAAGGCAACGGCACAAGTGCTGGCTATGCTTAAGGCAACGGCACAAGTGCTGGCTAGGCTTAAGGCATGGGCACAAGTGCTGGCTAAGGCTTAAGGCATGGGCACAAGTGCTGGCTAAGGCTTAAGGCATGGGCACAAGTGCTGGCTAAGGCTTAATGCATGGGCACAAGTGCTGGCTAAGGCTTAAGGTATGGGCACAAGTGCTGGTTATGGTTTAAGGCATGGGCACAAGTGCTGGCTAAGGTTTAAGGCATGGGCACAAGTGCTGGCTAAGGCTTAAGGCATGGGCACAAGTGCTGGCTAAGGCTTAAGGCATGGGCACAAGTACTGGCTAGGCTTAAGGCATGGGCAGAAGTGCTGCCTAAGGCTTAAGGCAACGGCACAAGTGCTGGTTAGGCTTAAGGCAACGGCACAAGTGATGGCTAGGCTTAAGGCATGGGCACAAGAGATGGCTAGGCTTAAGGCATGGGTACAAGTGCTGGCTAGGCATAAGGCATGGGCACAAGTGCTGGCTAAGGCTTAAGGCATGGGCACAAGTGCTGGCTAAGGCTTAAGGCATGGGCACAAGTGCTGGCTAAGGCTTAAGGCTTGGGCACAAGTGCTGGCTAGGCTTAAAGCCTGGGCACAAGTGCTGGCTAGGCTTAAGGCATGGGCACAAGTGCTGGCTAGGCATAAGGCAAGGGCACAAGTGCTGGCTAGGCATAAGGCATGGGCACAAGTGATGGCTAAGGCTTAAGGCATGGGCACAAGTGCTGGCTATGCTTAAGGCAACGGCACAAGTGCTGGCTATGCTTAAGGCAACGGCACAAGTGCTGGCTAGGCTTAAGGCATGGGCACAAGTGCTGGCTAAGGTTTAAGGCATGGGCACAAGTGCTGGCTAAGGCTGAAGGCATGGGCACAAGTGCTGGCTAAGGCTTAAGGCATGGGCATAAATGCTGGCTAAGGCTTAAGGCATGGGCACAAGTGCTGGCTAGGCTTAAGGCATGGGCACAAGTGCTGGCTAGGCTTAACGCATACGGCTAACTCTTTGCATAAAGGGTTAGGCACCCATAGGGGTGAAGAGCTAGCTTTCACCCCTCTACTCTGTACTTGGACATTTAGGACTAGATCTTTGTTGTACAGTGCGGAGCCTCTCCATAACCCCATGCTCCAAGCGACCAGGCACTTCTTGTCTGTCCTCCGTAAATGGTTAATGCCTTCTTCCCCAATTACAGTCATGCATGCGCATTCAGACGGGACAAGAGCGAAGAGCGTAAAGCCTGCCCTGTGTGCATAACCATCATGTAACTAAAGACAGAAAAACAAACATGCAAGGGGCTCAAAAGTGCTGGCTAAGGCTTAAGGCATGGGCAAAAGTGCTGGCTAAGGCTTAAGGCATGGGCACAAGTGCTGGCTAAGGCTTAAGGCATGGGCACAAGTGCTGGCTAAGGCTTAAGGCATGGGCACAAGTGCTGGCTAAGGCTTAAGGCATGGGCACAAGTGCTGGCTAAGGCTTAAGGCATGGGCACAAGTCCTGGCTAGGCTTAAGGCATGGGCACAAGTGCTGGCTAGGCTTAAGGCAATGGCACAAGTGCTGGCTATGCTTAAGGCAACGGCACAAGTGCTGGCTAGGCTTAAGGCATGGGCACAAGTGCTGGCTAGGCTTAAGGCATGGGCACAAGTGCTGGCTAGGCATAAGGCATGGGCACAAGTGCTGGCTAGGCATAAGGCATGGGCACAAGTGCTGGCTAGGCATAAGGCATGGGCACAAGTGCTGGCTAGGCATAAGACATGGGCACAAGTGCTGGCTAAGGTTTAAGGCATGGGCACAAGTGCTGGCTAAGGCTTAAGGCATGGGCACAAGTGCTGGCTATGCTTAAGGCAACGGCACAAGTGCTGGCTAAGGCTTAAGGCATGGGCACAAGTGCTGGCTAAGGCTTAAGGCATGGGCACAAGTGCTGGCTAGGCTTAAGGCCTGGGCACAAGTGCTGGCTAGGCTTAAGGCATGGGCACAAGTGCTGGCTAGGCATAAGGCAAGGGCACAAGTGCTGGCTAAGGCTTAAGGCATGGGCACAAGTGCTGGCTATGCTTAAGGCAACG
This sequence comes from Ranitomeya imitator, assembly GCF_032444005.1. Classification (NCBI taxonomy): domain Eukaryota; kingdom Metazoa; phylum Chordata; class Amphibia; order Anura; family Dendrobatidae; genus Ranitomeya; species Ranitomeya imitator. The sequence goes on from NW_027194424.1 coordinate 57,977, forward strand.
GCACAAGTGCTGGCTATGCTTAAGGCAACGGCACAAGTGCTGGCTAGGCATAAGGCATGGGCACAAGTGCTGGCTAAGGCTTAAGGCATGGGCACATGTGCTGGCTAAGGCTTAAGGCATGGGCACAAGTGCTGGCTAAGGCTTAAGGCATGGGCACAAGTGCTGGCTAAGGCTTAAGGTATGGGCACAAGTGCTGGCTAGGCTTAAGGCAACGGCACAAGTGCTGGCTATGCTTAAGGCAACGGCACAAGTGCTGGCTAGGCTTAAGGCATGGGCACAAGTGCTGGCAAAGGCTTAAGACATGGGCACAAGTGCTGGCTAAGGCTTAAGGCATGGGCACAAGTGCTGGCTAAGGCTTAAGGCATGGGCACAAGTACTGTCTAGGCTTAAGGCATGGGCATAAGTGCTGGCTATGCTTAAGGCAACGGCACAAGTGCTGGCTATGCTTAAGGCAACGGCACAAGTGCTGGCTAGGCTTAAGGCATGGGCACAAGTGCTGGCTAAGGCTTAAGGCATGGACACAAGTGCTGGCTAGGCTTAAGGCCTGGGCACAAGTGCTGGCTAGGCTTAAGGCATGGGCACAAGTGCTGGCTAGGCATAAGGCAAGGGTACAAGTGCTGGCTAAGGCATAAGGCATGGGCACAAGTGCTGGCTATGCTTAAGGCAAAGGCACAAGTGCTGGCTATGCTTAAGGCAACGGCACAAGTGCTGGCTAGGCTTAAGGCATGGGCACAAGTGCTGGCTAAGGCTTAAGGCATGGGCACAAGTGCTGGCTAAGGCTTAAGGCATGGGCACAAGTGCTGGCTAAGGCTTAAGGCATGGGCACAAGTGCTGGCTAAGGCTTAAGGTATGGGCACAAGTGCTGGCTAAGGTTTAAGGCATGGGCACAAGTGCTGGCTAAGGTTTAAGGCATGGGCACAAGTGCTGGCTAAGGTTTAAGGCATGGGCACAAGTGCTGGCTAAGGCTGAAGGCATGGGCACAAGTGCTGGCTAAGGCTTAAGGCATGGGCATAAGTGCTGGCTAAGGCTTAAGGCATGGGCACAAGTGCTGGCTAGGCTTAAGGCATGGGCACAAGTGCTGGCTAGGCTTAAGGCATACGGCTAACTCTTTGCACTCTTTGCATAAAGGGTTAGGCACCCATAGGGGTGAAGAGCTAGCTTTCACCTCTCTACTCTGTACTTGGACATTTAGGACTAGATCCTTTGTTGTACAGTGCGGAGCCTCTCCATAACCCCATGCTCCAAGCGACCAGGCACTTCTTGTCTGTCCTCCGTAAATGGGTAATGCCTTCTTCCCCAATTACAGTCGTGCATGCGCATTCAGACGGGACAAGAGCGAAGAGCGTAAAGCCTGCCCTGTGTGCATAACCATCATGTAACTAAAGACAGAAAAACAAACATGCAAGGGGCTCAAAAATGCTGGCTAAGGCTTAAGGCATGGGCAAAAGTGCTGGCTAAGGCTTAAGGCATGGGCACAAGTGCTGGCTAAGGCTTAAGGCATGGGCACAAGTGCTGGCTAAGGCTTAAGGCATGGGCACAAGTGCTGGCTAAGGCTTAAGGCATGGGCACAAGTGCTGGCTAGGCTTAAGGCATACGGCTAACTCTTTGCACTCTTTGCATAAAGGGTTAGGCACTCATAGGGGTGAAGAGCTAGCTTTCACCCCTCTACTCTGTACTTGGACATTTAGGACTAGATCCTTTGTTGTACAGTGCGGAGCCTCTCCATAACCCCATGCTCCAAGCGACCAGGCACTTCTTGTCTGTCCTCCGTAAATGGGTAATGCCTTCTTCCCCAATTACAGTCGTGCATGCGCATTCAGACGGGACAAGAGCGAAGAGCGTAAAGCCTGCCCTGTGTGCATAACCATCATGTAACTAAAGACAGAAAAACAAACATGCAAGGGGCTCAAAAGTGCTGGCTAAGGCTTAAGGCATGGGCAAAAGTGCTGGCTAAGGCTTAAGGCATGGGCACAAGTGCTGGCTAAGGCTTAAGGCATGGGCACAAGTGCTGGCTAAGGCTTAAGGCATGGGCACAAGTGCTGGCTAAGGCTTAAGGCATGGGCACAAGTGCTGGCTAAGGCTTAAGGCATGGGCACAAGTGCTGGCTAAGGCTTAAGGCATGGGCACAAGTGCTGGCTAGGCTTAAGGAATGGGCACAAGTGCTGGCTAGGCATAAGGCATGGGCACAAGTGCTGGCTAGGCATAAGGCATGGGCACAAGTGCTGGCTAAGGCTTAAGGCATGGGCACAAGTGCTGGCTAAGGCTTAAGGCATGGGCACAAGTGCTGGCTAGGCATAAGGCATGGGCACAAGTGCTGGCTAGGCATAAGGCATGGGCACAAGTGCTGGCTACGAATAAGGCATGGGCACAAGTACTGGCTAGGCATAAGGCATGGGCACAAGTGCTGGCTAGGCATAAGACATGGGCAAAAGTGCTGGCTAAGGCTTAAGGCATGGGCACAAGTGCTGGCTAAGGCTTAAGGCATGGGCACAAGTGCTGGCTAAGGCTTAAGGCATGGGCACAAGTGCTGGCTAAGGCTTAAGGCATGGGCACAAGTGCTGGCTAAGGCTTAAGGCATGGGCACAAGTGCTGGCTAAGGCTTAAGGCATGGGCACAAGTGCTGGCTAGGCTTAAGGAATGGGCACAAGTGCTGGCTAGGCATAAGGCATGGGCACAAGTGCTGGCTAGGCATAAGGCATGGGCACAAGTGCTGGCTACGAATAAGGCATGGGCACAAGTACTGGCTAGGCATAAGGCATGGGCACAAGTGCTGGCTAGGCATAAGACATGGGCACAAGTGCTGGCTAAGGTTTAAGGCATGGGCACAAGTGCTGGCTAAGGCTTAAGGCATGGGCACAAGTGCTGGCTAAGGCTTAAGGCATGGGCACAAGTGCTGGCTAAGGCATAAGGCATGGGCACAAGTGCTGGCTAGGCATAAGGCATGGGCACAAGTGCTGGCTAGGCATAAGGCATAGGCACAAGTGCTGGCTAGCCATAAGGCATGGGCACAAGTGCTGGCTAAGGCTTAAGGCATGGGCACAAGTGCTGGCTAAGGCTTAAGGCATGGGCACAAGTGCTGGCTAAGGCTTAAGGCATGGGCACAAGTGCTGGCTAAGGCTTAAGGCATGGGCACAAGTGCTGGCTAAGGCTTAAGGCATGGGCACAAGTACTGGCTAGGCTTAAGGCATGGGCACTAGTGCTGGCTATGCTTAAGGCAACGGCACAAGTGCTTGCTATGCTTAAGGCAACGGCACAAGTGCTGGCTAGGCTTAAGGCATGGGCACAAGTGCTGGCTAGGCTTAAGGCATGAGCACAAGTGCTGGCTAGGCATAAGGCATGGGCACAAGTGCTGGCTAGGCATAAGGCATGGGCACAAGTGCTGGCTAAGGCTTAAGGCATGGGCACCAGTGCTGGCTAAGGCTTAAGGCATGGGCACAAGTGCTGGCTAAGGCTTAAGGCATGGGCACAAGTGCTGGCTAAGGCTTAAGGCATGGGCACAAGTGCTGGCTAAGGCTTAAGGCCTTGGCACAAGTGCTGGCTAGCCTTAAGGCCTGGGCACAAGTGCTGGCTAGGCTTAAGGCATGGGCACAAGTGCTGGCTAGGCATAAGGCAAGGGCACAAGTGCTGGCTAAGGCTTAAGGCATGGGCACAAGTGCTGGCTATGGTTAAGGCAACGGCACAAGTGCTGGCTATGCTTAAGGCAACGGCACAAGTGCTGGCTAGGCTTAAGGCATGGGCACAAGTGCTGGCTAAGGCTTAAGGCATGGGCACAAGTGCTGGCTAAGGCTTAAGGCATGGGCACAAGTGCTGGCTAAGGCTTAATGCATGGGCACAAGTGCTGGCTAAGGCTTAAGGTATGGGCACAAGTGCTGGTTAAGGTTTAAGGCATGGGCACAAGTGCTGGCTAAGGTTTAAGGCATGGGCACAAGTGCTGGCTAAGGCTTAAGGCATGGGCACAAGTGCTGGCTAAGGCTTAAGGCATGGGCACAAGTACTGGCTAGGCTTAAGGCATGGGCAGAAGTGCTGCCTAAGGCTTAAGGCAACGGCACAAGTGCTGGTTAGGCTTAAGGCAACGGCACAAGTGATGGCTAGGCTTAAGGCATGGGCACAAGAGATGGCTAGGCTTAAGGCATGGGTACAAGTGCTGGCTAGGCATAAGGCATGGGCACAAGTGCTGGCTAAGGCTTAAGGCATGGGCACAAGTGCTGGCTAAGGCTTAAGGCATGGGCACAAGTGCTGGCTAAGGCTTAAGGCTTGGGCACAAGTGCTGGCTAGGCTTAAGGCCTGGGCACAAGTGCTGGCTAGGCTTAAGGCATGGGCACAAGTGCTGGCTAGGCATAAGGCAAGGGCACAAGTGCTGGCTAGGCATAAGGCATGGGCACAAGTGATGGCTAAGGCTTAAGGCATGGGCACAAGTGCTGGCTATTCTTAAGGCAACGGCACAAGTGCTGGCTATGCTTAAGGCAACGGCACAAGTGCTGGCTAGGCTTAAGGCATGGGCACAAGTGCTGGCTAAGGTTTAAGGCATGGGCACAAGTGCTGGCTAAGGCTGAAGGCATGGGCACAAGTGCTGGCTAAGGCTTAAGGCATGGGCATAAATGCTGGCTAAGGCTTAAGGCATGGGCACAAGTGCTGGCTAGGCTTAAGGCATGGGCACAAGTGCTGGCTAGGCTTAACGCATACGGCTAACTCTTTGCATAAAGGGTTAGGCACCCATAGGGGTGAAGAGCTAGCTTTCACCCCTCTACTCTGTACTTGGACATTTAGGACTAGATCTTTGTTGTACAGTGCGGAGCCTCTCCATAACCCCATGCTCCAAGCGACCAGGCACTTCTTGTCTGTCCTCCGTAAATGGTTAATGCCTTCTTCCCCAATTACAGTCATGCATGCGCATTCAGACGGGACAAGAGCGAAGAGCGTAAAGCCTGCCCTGTGTGCATAACCATCATGTAACTAAAGACAGAAAAACAAACATGCAAGGGGCTCAAAAGTGCTGGCTAAGGCTTAAGGCATGGGCAAAAGTGCTGGCTAAGGCTTAAGGCATGGGCACAAGTGCTGGCTAAGGCTTAAGGCATGGGCACAAGTGCTGGCTAAGGCTTAAGGCATGGGCACAAGTGCTGGCTAAGGCTTAAGGCATGGGCACAAGTGCTGGCTAAGGCTTAAGGCATGGGCACAAGTCCTGGCTAGGCTTAAGGCATGGGCACAAGTGCTGGCTAGGCTTAAGGCAATGGCACAAGTGCTGGCTATGCTTAAGGCAACGGCACAAGTGCTGGCTAGGCTTAAGGCATGGGCACAAGTGCTGGCTAGGCTTAAGGCATGGGCACAAGTGCTGGCTAGGCATAAGGCATGGGCACAAGTGCTGGCTAGGCATAAGGCATGGGCACAAGTGCTGGCTAGGCATAAGGCATGGGCACAAGTGCTGGCTAGGCATAAGACATGGGCACAAGTGCTGGCTAAGGTTTAAGGCATGGGCACAAGTGCTGGCTAAGGCTTAAGGCATGGGCACAAGTGCTGGCTATGCTTAAGGCAACGGCACAAGTGCTGGCTAAGGCTTAAGGCATGGGCACAAGTGCTGGCTAAGGCTTAAGGCATGGGCACAAGTGCTGGCTAGGCTTAAGGCCTGGGCACAAGTGCTGGCTAGGCTTAAGGCATGGGCACAAGTGCTGGCTAGGCATAAGGCAAGGGCACAAGTGCTGGCTAAGGCTTAAGGCATGGGCACAAGTGCTGGCTATGCTTAAGGCAACGGCACAAGTGCTGGCTATGCTTAAGGCAACGGCACAAGTGCTGGCTAGGCATAAGGCATGGGCACAAGTGCTGGCTAAGGCTTAAGGCATGGGCACATGTGCTGGCTAAGGCTTAAGGCATGGGCACAAGTGCTGGCTAAGGCTTAAGGCATGGGCACAAGTGCTGGCTAAGGCTTAAGGTATGGGCACAAGTGCTGGCTAGGCTTAAGGCAACGGCACAAGTGCTGGCTATGCTTAAGGCAACGGCACAAGTGCTGGCTAGGCTTAAGGCATGGGCACAAGTGCTGGCAAAGGCTTAAGACATGGGCACAAGTGCTGGCTAAGGCTTAAGGCATGGGCACAAGTGCTGGCTAAGGCTTAAGGCATGGGCACAAGTACTGTCTAGGCTTAAGGCATGGGCATAAGTGCTGGCTATGCTTAAGGCAACGGCACAAGTGCTGGCTATGCTTAAGGCAACGGCACAAGTGCTGGCTAGGCTTAAGGCATGGGCACAAGTGCTGGCTAAGGCTTAAGGCATGGACACAAGTGCTGGCTAGGCTTAAGGCCTGGGCACAAGTGCTGGCTAGGCTTAAGGCATGGGCACAAGTGCTGGCTAGGCATAAGGCAAGGGTACAAGTGCTGGCTAAGGCATAAGGCATGGGCACAAGTGCTGGCTATGCTTAAGGCAAAGGCACAAGTGCTGGCTATGCTTAAGGCAACGGCACAAGTGCTGGCTAGGCTTAAGGCATGGGCACAAGTGCTGGCTAAGGCTTAAGGCATGGGCACAAGTGCTGGCTAAGGCTTAAGGCATGGGCACAAGTGCTGGCTAAGGCTTAAGGCATGGGCACAAGTGCTGGCTAAGGCTTAAGGTATGGGCACAAGTGCTGGCTAAGGTTTAAGGCATGGGCACAAGTGCTGGCTAAGGTTTAAGGCATGGGCACAAGTGCTGGCTAAGGTTTAAGGCATGGGCACAAGTGCTGGCTAAGGCTGAAGGCATGGGCACAAGTGCTGGCTAAGGCTTAAGGCATGGGCATAAGTGCTGGCTAAGGCTTAAGGCATGGGCACAAGTGCTGGCTAGGCTTAAGGCATGGGCACAAGTGCTGGCTAGGCTTAAGGCATACGGCTAACTCTTTGCACTCTTTGCATAAAGGGTTAGGCACCCATAGGGGTGAAGAGCTAGCTTTCACCTCTCTACTCTGTACTTGGACATTTAGGACTAGATCCTTTGTTGTACAGTGCGGAGCCTCTCCATAACCCCATGCTCCAAGCGACCAGGCACTTCTTGTCTGTCCTCCGTAAATGGGTAATGCCTTCTTCCCCAATTACAGTCGTGCATGCGCATTCAGACGGGACAAGAGCGAAGAGCGTAAAGCCTGCCCTGTGTGCATAACCATCATGTAACTAAAGACAGAAAAACAAACATGCAAGGGGCTCAAAAATGCTGGCTAAGGCTTAAGGCATGGGCAAAAGTGCTGGCTAAGGCTTAAGGCATGGGCACAAGTGCTGGCTAAGGCTTAAGGCATGGGCACAAGTGCTGGCTAAGGCTTAAGGCATGGGCACAAGTGCTGGCTAAGGCTTAAGGCATGGGCACAAGTGCTGGCTAGGCTTAAGGCATACGGCTAACTCTTTGCACTCTTTGCATAAAGGGTTAGGCACTCATAGGGGTGAAGAGCTAGCTTTCACCCCTCTACTCTGTACTTGGACATTTAGGACTAGATCCTTTGTTGTACAGTGCGGAGCCTCTCCATAACCCCATGCTCCAAGCGACCAGGCACTTCTTGTCTGTCCTCCGTAAATGGGTAATGCCTTCTTCCCCAATTACAGTCGTGCATGCGCATTCAGACGGGACAAGAGCGAAGAGCGTAAAGCCTGCCCTGTGTGCATAACCATCATGTAACTAAAGACAGAAAAACAAACATGCAAGGGGCTCAAAAGTGCTGGCTAAGGCTTAAGGCATGGGCAAAAGTGCTGGCTAAGGCTTAAGGCATGGGCACAAGTGCTGGCTAAGGCTTAAGGCATGGGCACAAGTGCTGGCTAAGGCTTAAGGCATGGGCACAAGTGCTGGCTAAGGCTTAAGGCATGGGCACAAGTGCTGGCTAAGGCTTAAGGCATGGGCACAAGTGCTGGCTAAGGCTTAAGGCATGGGCACAAGTGCTGGCTAGGCTTAAGGAATGGGCACAAGTGCTGGCTAGGCATAAGGCATGGGCACAAGTGCTGGCTAGGCATAAGGCATGGGCACAAGTGCTGGCTAAGGCTTAAGGCATGGGCACAAGTGCTGGCTAAGGCTTAAGGCATGGGCACAAGTGCTGGCTAGGCATAAGGCATGGGCACAAGTGCTGGCTAGGCATAAGGCATGGGCACAAGTGCTGGCTACGAATAAGGCATGGGCACAAGTACTGGCTAGGCATAAGGCATGGGCACAAGTGCTGGCTAGGCATAAGACATGGGCAAAAGTGCTGGCTAAGGCTTAAGGCATGGGCACAAGTGCTGGCTAAGGCTTAAGGCATGGGCACAAGTGCTGGCTAAGGCTTAAGGCATGGGCACAAGTGCTGGCTAAGGCTTAAGGCATGGGCACAAGTGCTGGCTAAGGCTTAAGGCATGGGCACAAGTGCTGGCTAAGGCTTAAGGCATGGGCACAAGTGCTGGCTAGGCTTAAGGAATGGGCACAAGTGCTGGCTAGGCATAAGGCATGGGCACAAGTGCTGGCTAGGCATAAGGCATGGGCACAAGTGCTGGCTACGAATAAGGCATGGGCACAAGTACTGGCTAGGCATAAGGCATGGGCACAAGTGCTGGCTAGGCATAAGACATGGGCAAAAGTGCTGGCTAAGGCTTAAGGCATGGGCACAAGTGCTGGCTAAGGCTTAAGGCATGGGCACAAGTGCTGGCTAAGGCTTAAGGCATGGGCACAAGTGCTGGCTAAGGCTTAAGGCATGGGCACAAGTGCTGGCTAAGGCTTAAGGCATGGGCACAAGTGCTGGCTAAGGCTTAAGGCATGGGCACAAGTGCTGGCTAGGCTTAAGGAATGGGCACAAGTGCTGGCTAGGCATAAGGCATGGGCACAAGTGCTGGCTAGGCATAAGGCATGGGCACAAGTGCTGGCTACGAATAAGGCATGGGCACAAGTACTGGCTAGGCATAAGGCATGGGCACAAGTGCTGGCTAGGCATAAGACATGGGCACAAGTGCTGGCTAAGGTTTAAGGCATGGGCACAAGTGCTGGCTAAGGCTTAAGGCATGGGCACAAGTGCTGGCTAAGGCTTAAGGCATGGGCACAAGTGCTGGCTAAGGCATAAGGCATGGGCACAAGTGCTGGCTAGGCATAAGGCATGGGCACAAGTGCTGGCTAGGCATAAGGCATAGGCACAAGTGCTGGCTAGCCATAAGGCATGGGCACAAGTGCTGGCTAAGGCTTAAGGCATGGGCACAAGTGCTGGCTAAGGCTTAAGGCATGGGCACAAGTGCTGGCTAAGGCTTAAGGCATGGGCACAAGTGCTGGCTAAGGCTTAAGGCATGGGCACAAGTGCTGGCTAAGGCTTAAGGCATGGGCACAAGTACTGGCTAGGCTTAAGGCATGGGCACTAGTGCTGGCTATGCTTAAGGCAACGGCACAAGTGCTTGCTATGCTTAAGGCAACGGCACAAGTGCTGGCTAGGCTTAAGGCATGGGCACAAGTGCTGGCTAGGCTTAAGGCATGAGCACAAGTGCTGGCTAGGCATAAGGCATGGGCACAAGTGCTGGCTAGGCATAAGGCATGGGCACAAGTGCTGGCTAAGGCTTAAGGCATGGGCACCAGTGCTGGCTAAGGCTTAAGGCATGGGCACAAGTGCTGGCTAAGGCTTAAGGCATGGGCACAAGTGCTGGCTAAGGCTTAAGGCATGGGCACAAGTGCTGGCTAAGGCTTAAGGCATGGGCACAAGTGCTGGCTAGGCTTAAGGAATGGGCACAAGTGCTGGCTAGGCATAAGGCATGGGCACAAGTGCTGGCTAGGCATAAGGCATGGGCACAAGTGCTGGCTACGAATAAGGCATGGGCACAAGTACTGGCTAGGCATAAGGCATGGGCACAAGTGCTGGCTAGGCATAAGACATGGGCACAAGTGCTGGCTAAGGTTTAAGGCATGGGCACAAGTGCTGGCTAAGGCTTAAGGCATGGGCACAAGTGCTGGCTAAGGCTTAAGGCATGGGCACAAGTGCTGGCTAAGGCATAAGGCATGGGCACAAGTGCTGGCTAGGCATAAGGCATGGGCACAAGTGCTGGCTAGGCATAAGGCATAGGCACAAGTGCTGGCTAGCCATAAGGCATGGGCACAAGTGCTGGCTAAGGCTTAAGGCATGGGCACAAGTGCTGGCTAAGGCTTAAGGCATGGGCACAAGTGCTGGCTAAGGCTTAAGGCATGGGCACAAGTGCTGGCTAAGGCTTAAGGCATGGGCACAAGTGCTGGCTAAGGCTTAAGGCATGGGCACAAGTACTGGCTAGGCTTAAGGCATGGGCACTAGTGCTGGCTATGCTTAAGGCAACGGCACAAGTGCTTGCTATGCTTAAGGCAACGGCACAAGTGCTGGCTAGGCTTAAGGCATGGGCACAAGTGCTGGCTAGGCTTAAGGCATGAGCACAAGTGCTGGCTAGGCATAAGGCATGGGCACAAGTGCTGGCTAGGCATAAGGCATGGGCACAAGTGCTGGCTAAGGCTTAAGGCATGGGCACCAGTGCTGGCTAAGGCTTAAGGCATGGGCACAAGTGCTGGCTAAGGTTTAAGGCATGGGCACAAGTGCTGGCTAAGGCTTAAGGCATGGGCACAAGTGCTGGCTAAGGCTTAAGGCATGGGCACAAGTACTGGCTAGGCTTAAGGCATGGGCAGAAGTGCTGCCTAAGGCTTAAGGCAACGGCACAAGTGCTGGTTAGGCTTAAGGCAACGGCACAAGTGATGGCTAGGCTTAAGGCATGGGCACAAGAGATGGCTAGGCTTAAGGCATGGGTACAAGTGCTGGCTAGGCATAAGGCATGGGCACAAGTGCTGGCTAAGGCTTAAGGCATGGGCACAAGTGCTGGCTAAGGCTTAAGGCATGGGCACAAGTGCTGGCTAAGGCTTAAGGCATGGGCACAAGTGCTGGCTAGGCATAAGGCATGGGCACAAGTGCTGGCTAGGCATAAGGCATAGGCACAAGTGCTGGCTAGCCATAAGGCATGGGCACAAGTGCTGGCTAAGGCTTAAGGCATGGGCACAAGTGCTGGCTAAGGCTTAAGGCATGGGCACAAGTGCTGGCTAAGGCTTAAGGCATGGGCACAAGTGCTGGCTAAGGCTTAAGGCATGGGCACAAGTGCTGGCTAAGGCTTAAGGCATGGGCACAAGTACTGGCTAGGCTTAAGGCATGGGCACTAGTGCTGGCTATGCTTAAGGCAACGGCACAAGTGCTTGCTATGCTTAAGGCAACGGCACAAGTGCTGGCTAGGCTTAAGGCATGGGCACAAGTGCTGGCTAGGCTTAAGGCATGAGCACAAGTGCTGGCTAGGCATAAGGCATGGGCACAAGTGCTGGCTAGGCATAAGGCATGGGCACAAGTGCTGGCTAAGGCTTAAGGCATGGGCACCAGTGCTGGCTAAGGCTTAAGGCATGGGCACAAGTGCTGGCTAAGGCTTAAGGCATGGGCACAAGTGCTGGCTAAGGCTTAAGTCATGGGCACAAGTACTGGCTAGACTTAAGGCATGGGCAGAAGTGCTGCCTAAGGCTTAAGGCAACGGCACAAGTGCTGGTTAGGCTTAAGGCAATGGCACAAGTGATGGCTAGGCTTAAGGCATGGGCACAAGAGATGGCTAGGCTTAAGGCATGGGTACAAGTGCTGGCTAGGCATAAGGCATGGGCACAAGTGCTGGCTAGGCTTAAGGCATGGGCACAAGTGCTGGCTAAGGCTTAAGGCATGGGCACAAGTGCTGGCTAAGGCTTAAGGCATGGGCACAAGTGCTGGCTAAGGCTTAAGGCCTTGGCACAAGTGCTGGCTAGCCTTAAGGCCTGGGCACAAGTGCTGGCTAGGCTTAAGGCATGGGCACAAGTGCTGGCTAGGCATAAGGCAAGGGCACAAGTGCTGGCTAAGGCTTAAGGCATGGGCACAAGTGCTGGCTATGGTTAAGGCAACGGCACAAGTGCTGGCTATGCTTAAGGCAACGGCACAAGTGCTGGCTAGGCTTAAGGCATGGGCACAAGTGCTGGCTAAGGCTTAAGGCATGGGCACAAGTGCTGGCTAAGGCTTAAGGCATGGGCACAAGTGCTGGCTAAGGCTTAATGCATGGGCACAAGTGCTGGCTAAGGCTTAAGGTATGGGCACAAGTGCTGGTTATGGTTTAAGGCATGGGCACAAGTGCTGGCTAAGGTTTAAGGCATGGGCACAAGTGCTGGCTAAGGCTTAAGGCATGGGCACAAGTGCTGGCTAAGGCTTAAGGCATGGGCACAAGTACTGGCTAGGCTTAAGGCATGGGCAGAAGTGCTGCCTAAGGCTTAAGGCAACGGCACAAGTGCTGGTTAGGCTTAAGGCAACGGCACAAGTGATGGCTAGGCTTAAGGCATGGGCACAAGAGATGGCTAGGCTTAAGGCATGGGTACAAGTGCTGGCTAGGCATAAGGCATGGGCACAAGTGCTGGCTAAGGCTTAAGGCATGGGCACAAGTGCTGGCTAAGGCTTAAGGCATGGGCACAAGTGCTGGCTAAGGCTTAAGGCTTGGGCACAAGTGCTGGCTAGGCTTAAAGCCTGGGCACAAGTGCTGGCTAGGCTTAAGGCATGGGCACAAGTGCTGGCTAGGCATAAGGCAAGGGCACAAGTGCTGGCTAGGCATAAGGCATGGGCACAAGTGATGGCTAAGGCTTAAGGCATGGGCACAAGTGCTGGCTATGCTTAAGGCAACGGCACAAGTGCTGGCTATGCTTAAGGCAACGGCACAAGTGCTGGCTAGGCTTAAGGCATGGGCACAAGTGCTGGCTAAGGTTTAAGGCATGGGCACAAGTGCTGGCTAAGGCTGAAGGCATGGGCACAAGTGCTGGCTAAGGCTTAAGGCATGGGCATAAATGCTGGCTAAGGCTTAAGGCATGGGCACAAGTGCTGGCTAGGCTTAAGGCATGGGCACAAGTGCTGGCTAGGCTTAACGCATACGGCTAACTCTTTGCATAAAGGGTTAGGCACCCATAGGGGTGAAGAGCTAGCTTTCACCCCTCTACTCTGTACTTGGACATTTAGGACTAGATCTTTGTTGTACAGTGCGGAGCCTCTCCATAACCCCATGCTCCAAGCGACCAGGCACTTCTTGTCTGTCCTCCGTAAATGGTTAATGCCTTCTTCCCCAATTACAGTCATGCATGCGCATTCAGACGGGACAAGAGCGAAGAGCGTAAAGCCTGCCCTGTGTGCATAACCATCATGTAACTAAAGACAGAAAAACAAACATGCAAGGGGCTCAAAAGTGCTGGCTAAGGCTTAAGGCATGGGCAAAAGTGCTGGCTAAGGCTTAAGGCATGGGCACAAGTGCTGGCTAAGGCTTAAGGCATGGGCACAAGTGCTGGCTAAGGCTTAAGGCATGGGCACAAGTGCTGGCTAAGGCTTAAGGCATGGGCACAAGTGCTGGCTAAGGCTTAAGGCATGGGCACAAGTCCTGGCTAGGCTTAAGGCATGGGCACAAGTGCTGGCTAGGCTTAAGGCAATGGCACAAGTGCTGGCTATGCTTAAGGCAACGGCACAAGTGCTGGCTAGGCTTAAGGCATGGGCACAAGTGCTGGCTAGGCTTAAGGCATGGGCACAAGTGCTGGCTAGGCATAAGGCATGGGCACAAGTGCTGGCTAGGCATAAGGCATGGGCACAAGTGCTGGCTAGGCATAAGGCATGGGCACAAGTGCTGGCTAGGCATAAGACATGGGCACAAGTGCTGGCTAAGGTTTAAGGCATGGGCACAAGTGCTGGCTAAGGCTTAAGGCATGGGCACAAGTGCTGGCTATGCTTAAGGCAACGGCACAAGTGCTGGCTAAGGCTTAAGGCATGGGCACAAGTGCTGGCTAAGGCTTAAGGCATGGGCACAAGTGCTGGCTAGGCTTAAGGCCTGGGCACAAGTGCTGGCTAGGCTTAAGGCATGGGCACAAGTGCTGGCTAGGCATAAGGCAAGGGCACAAGTGCTGGCTAAGGCTTAAGGCATGGGCACAAGTGCTGGCTATGCTTAAGGCAACGGCACAAGTGCTGGCTATGCTTAAGGCAACGGCACAAGTGCTGGCTAGGCATAAGGCATGGGCACAAGTGCTGGCTAAGGCTTAAGGCATGGGCACATGTGCTGGCTAAGGCTTAAGGCATGGGCACAAGTGCTGGCTAAGGCTTAAGGCATGGGCACAAGTGCTGGCTAAGGCTTAAGGTATGGGCACAAGTGCTGGCTAGGCTTAAGGCAACGGCACAAGTGCTGGCTATGCTTAAGGCAACGGCACAAGTGCTGGCTAGGCTTAAGGCATGGGCACAAGTGCTGGCAAAGGCTTAAGACATGGGCACAAGTGCTGGCTAAGGCTTAAGGCATGGGCACAAGTGCTGGCTAAGGCTTAAGGCATGGGCACAAGTACTGTCTAGGCTTAAGGCATGGGCATAAGTGCTGGCTATGCTTAAGGCAACGGCACAAGTGCTGGCTATGCTTAAGGCAACGGCACAAGTGCTGGCTAGGCTTAAGGCATGGGCACAAGTGCTGGCTAAGGCTTAAGGCATGGACACAAGTGCTGGCTAGGCTTAAGGCCTGGGCACAAGTGCTGGCTAGGCTTAAGGCATGGGCACAAGTGCTGGCTAGGCATAAGGCAAGGGTACAAGTGCTGGCTAAGGCATAAGGCATGGGCACAAGTGCTGGCTATGCTTAAGGCAAAGGCACAAGTGCTGGCTATGCTTAAGGCAACGGCACAAGTGCTGGCTAGGCTTAAGGCATGGGCACAAGTGCTGGCTAAGGCTTAAGGCATGGGCACAAGTGCTGGCTAAGGCTTAAGGCATGGGCACAAGTGCTGGCTAAGGCTTAAGGCATGGGCACAAGTGCTGGCTAAGGCTTAAGGTATGGGCACAAGTGCTGGCTAAGGTTTAAGGCATGGGCACAAGTGCTGGCTAAGGTTTAAGGCATGGGCACAAGTGCTGGCTAAGGTTTAAGGCATGGGCACAAGTGCTGGCTAAGGCTGAAGGCATGGGCACAAGTGCTGGCTAAGGCTTAAGGCATGGGCATAAGTGCTGGCTAAGGCTTAAGGCATGGGCACAAGTGCTGGCTAGGCTTAAGGCATGGGCACAAGTGCTGGCTAGGCTTAAGGCATACGGCTAACTCTTTGCACTCTTTGCATAAAGGGTTAGGCACCCATAGGGGTGAAGAGCTAGCTTTCACCTCTCTACTCTGTACTTGGACATTTAGGACTAGATCCTTTGTTGTACAGTGCGGAGCCTCTCCATAACCCCATGCTCCAAGCGACCAGGCACTTCTTGTCTGTCCTCCGTAAATGGGTAATGCCTTCTTCCCCAATTACAGTCGTGCATGCGCATTCAGACGGGACAAGAGCGAAGAGCGTAAAGCCTGCCCTGTGTGCATAACCATCATGTAACTAAAGACAGAAAAACAAACATGCAAGGGGCTCAAAAATGCTGGCTAAGGCTTAAGGCATGGGCAAAAGTGCTGGCTAAGGCTTAAGGCATGGGCACAAGTGCTGGCTAAGGCTTAAGGCATGGGCACAAGTGCTGGCTAAGGCTTAAGGCATGGGCACAAGTGCTGGCTAAGGCTTAAGGCATGGGCACAAGTGCTGGCTAGGCTTAAGGCATACGGCTAACTCTTTGCACTCTTTGCATAAAGGGTTAGGCACTCATAGGGGTGAAGAGCTAGCTTTCACCCCTCTACTCTGTACTTGGACATTTAGGACTAGATCCTTTGTTGTACAGTGCGGAGCCTCTCCATAACCCCATGCTCCAAGCGACCAGGCACTTCTTGTCTGTCCTCCGTAAATGGGTAATGCCTTCTTCCCCAATTACAGTCGTGCATGCGCATTCAGACGGGACAAGAGCGAAGAGCGTAAAGCCTGCCCTGTGTGCATAACCATCATGTAACTAAAGACAGAAAAACAAACATGCAAGGGGCTCAAAAGTGCTGGCTAAGGCTTAAGGCATGGGCAAAAGTGCTGGCTAAGGCTTAAGGCATGGGCACAAGTGCTGGCTAAGGCTTAAGGCATGGGCACAAGTGCTGGCTAAGGCTTAAGGCATGGGCACAAGTGCTGGCTAAGGCTTAAGGCATGGGCACAAGTGCTGGCTAAGGCTTAAGGCATGGGCACAAGTGCTGGCTAAGGCTTAAGGCATGGGCACAAGTGCTGGCTAGGCTTAAGGAATGGGCACAAGTGCTGGCTAGGCATAAGGCATGGGCACAAGTGCTGGCTAGGCATAAGGCATGGGCACAAGTGCTGGCTAAGGCTTAAGGCATGGGCACAAGTGCTGGCTAAGGCTTAAGGCATGGGCACAAGTGCTGGCTAGGCATAAGGCATGGGCACAAGTGCTGGCTAGGCATAAGGCATGGGCACAAGTGCTGGCTACGAATAAGGCATGGGCACAAGTACTGGCTAGGCATAAGGCATGGGCACAAGTGCTGGCTAGGCATAAGACATGGGCAAAAGTGCTGGCTAAGGCTTAAGGCATGGGCACAAGTGCTGGCTAAGGCTTAAGGCATGGGCACAAGTGCTGGCTAAGGCTTAAGGCATGGGCACAAGTGCTGGCTAAGGCTTAAGGCATGGGCACAAGTGCTGGCTAAGGCTTAAGGCATGGGCACAAGTGCTGGCTAAGGCTTAAGGCATGGGCACAAGTGCTGGCTAGGCTTAAGGAATGGGCACAAGTGCTGGCTAGGCATAAGGCATGGGCACAAGTGCTGGCTAGGCATAAGGCATGGGCACAAGTGCTGGCTACGAATAAGGCATGGGCACAAGTACTGGCTAGGCATAAGGCATGGGCACAAGTGCTGGCTAGGCATAAGACATGGGCACAAGTGCTGGCTAAGGTTTAAGGCATGGGCACAAGTGCTGGCTAAGGCTTAAGGCATGGGCACAAGTGCTGGCTAAGGCTTAAGGCATGGGCACAAGTGCTGGCTAAGGCATAAGGCATGGGCACAAGTGCTGGCTAGGCATAAGGCATGGGCACAAGTGCTGGCTAGGCATAAGGCATAGGCACAAGTGCTGGCTAGCCATAAGGCATGGGCACAAGTGCTGGCTAAGGCTTAAGGCATGGGCACAAGTGCTGGCTAAGGCTTAAGGCATGGGCACAAGTGCTGGCTAAGGCTTAAGGCATGGGCACAAGTGCTGGCTAAGGCTTAAGGCATGGGCACAAGTGCTGGCTAAGGCTTAAGGCATGGGCACAAGTACTGGCTAGGCTTAAGGCATGGGCACTAGTGCTGGCTATGCTTAAGGCAACGGCACAAGTGCTTGCTATGCTTAAGGCAACGGCACAAGTGCTGGCTAGGCTTAAGGCATGGGCACAAGTGCTGGCTAGGCTTAAGGCATGAGCACAAGTGCTGGCTAGGCATAAGGCATGGGCACAAGTGCTGGCTAGGCATAAGGCATGGGCACAAGTGCTGGCTAAGGCTTAAGGCATGGGCACCAGTGCTGGCTAAGGCTTAAGGCATGGGCACAAGTGCTGGCTAAGGCTTAAGGCATGGGCACAAGTGCTGGCTAAGGCTTAAGTCATGGGCACAAGTACTGGCTAGACTTAAGGCATGGGCAGAAGTGCTGCCTAAGGCTTAAGGCAACGGCACAAGTGCTGGTTAGGCTTAAGGCAACGGCACAAGTGATGGCTAGGCTTAAGGCATGGGCACAAGAGATGGCTAGGCTTAAGGCATGGGTACAAGTGCTGGCTAGGCATAAGGCATGGGCACAAGTGCTGGCTAGGCTTAAGGCATGGGCACAAGTGCTGGCTAAGGCTTAAGGCATGGGCACAAGTGCTGGCTAAGGCTTAAGGCATGGGCACAAGTGCTGGCTAAGGCTTAAGGCCTTGGCACAAGTGCTGGCTAGCCTTAAGGCCTGGGCACAAGTGCTGGCTAGGCTTAAGGCATGGGCACAAGTGCTGGCTAGGCATAAGGCAAGGGCACAAGTGCTGGCTAAGGCTTAAGGCATGGGCACAAGTGCTGGCTATGGTTAAGGCAACGGCACAAGTGCTGGCTATGCTTAAGGCAACGGCACAAGTGCTGGCTAGGTTTAAGGCATGGGCACAAGTGCTGGCTAAGGCTTAAGGCATGGGCACAAGTGCTGGCTAAGGCTTAAGGCATGGGCACAAGTGCTGGCTAAGGCTTAATGCATGGGCACAAGTGCTGGCTAAGGCTTAAGGTATGGGCACAAGTGCTGGTTAAGGTTTAAGGCATGGGCACAAGTGCTGGCTAAGGTTTAAGGCATGGGCACAAGTGCTGGCTAAGGCTTAAGGCATGGGCACAAGTGCTGGCTAAGGCTTAAGGCATGGGCACAAGTAGTGGCTAGGCTTAAGGCATGGGCAGAAGTGCTGCCTAAGGCTTAAGGCAACGGCACAAGTGCTGGTTAGGCTTAAGGCAACGGCACAAGTGATGGCTAGGCTTAAGGCATGGGCACAAGAGATGGCTAGGCTTAAGGCATGGGTACAAGTGCTGGCTAGGCATAAGGCATGGGCACAAGTGCTGGCTAAGGCTTAAGGCATGGGCACAAGTGCTGGCTAAGGCTTAAGGCATGGGCACAAGTGCTGGCTAGGCATAAGGCATGGGCACAAGTGCTGGCTAGGCATAAGGCATAGGCACAAGTGCTGGCTAGCCATAAGGCATGGGCACAAGTGCTGGCTAAGGCTTAAGGCATGGGCACAAGTGCTGGCTAAGGCTTAAGGCATGGGCACAAGTGCTGGCTAAGGCTTAAGGCATGGGCACAAGTGCTGGCTAAGGCTTAAGGCATGGGCACAAGTGCTGGCTAAGGCTTAAGGCATGGGCACAAGTACTGGCTAGGCTTAAGGCATGGGCACTAGTGCTGGCTATGCTTAAGGCAACGGCACAAGTGCTTGCTATGCTTAAGGCAACGGCACAAGTGCTGGCTAGGCTTAAGGCATGGGCACAAGTGCTGGCTAGGCTTAAGGCATGAGCACAAGTGCTGGCTAGGCATAAGGCATGGGCACAAGTGCTGGCTAGGCATAAGGCATGGGCACAAGTGCTGGCTAAGGCTTAAGGCATGGGCACCAGTGCTGGCTAAGGCTTAAGGCATGGGCACAAGTGCTGGCTAAGGCTTAAGGCATGGGCACAAGTGCTGGCTAAGGCTTAAGTCATGGGCACAAGTACTGGCTAGACTTAAGGCATGGGCAGAAGTGCTGCCTAAGGCTTAAGGCAACGGCACAAGTGCTGGTTAGGCTTAAGGCAACGGCACAAGTGATGGCTAGGCTTAAGGCATGGGCACAAGAGATGGCTAGGCTTAAGGCATGGGTACAAGTGCTGGCTAGGCATAAGGCATGGGCACAAGTGCTGGCTAGGCTTAAGGCATGGGCACAAGTGCTGGCTAAGGCTTAAGGCATGGGCACAAGTGCTGGCTAAGGCTTAAGGCATGGGCACAAGTGCTGGCTAAGGCTTAAGGCCTTGGCACAAGTGCTGGCTAGCCTTAAGGCCTGGGCACAAGTGCTGGCTAGGCTTAAGGCATGGGCACAAGTGCTGGCTAGGCATAAGGCAAGGGCACAAGTGCTGGCTAAGGCTTAAGGCATGGGCACAAGTGCTGGCTATGGTTAAGGCAACGGCACAAGTGCTGGCTATGCTTAAGGCAACGACACAAGTGCTGGCTAGGCTTAAGGCATGGGCACAAGTGCTGGCTAAGGCTTAAGGCATGGGCACAAGTGCTGGCTAAGGCTTAAGGCATGGGCACAAGTGCTGGCTAAGGCTTAATGCATGGGCACAAGTGCTGGCTAAGGCTTAAGGTATGGGCACAAGTGCTGGTTAAGGTTTAAGGCATGGGCACAAGTGCTGGCTAAGGTTTAAGGCATGGGCACAAGTGCTGGCTAAGGCTTAAGGCATGGGCACAAGTGCTGGCTAAGGCTTAAGGCATGGGCACAAGTACTGGCTAGGCTTAAGGCATGGGCAGAAGTGCTGCCTAAGGCTTAAGGCAACGGCACAAGTGCTGGTTAGGCTTAAGGCAACGGCACAAGTGATGGCTAGGCTTAAGGCATGGGCACAAGAGATGGCTAGGCTTAAGGCATGGGTACAAGTGCTGGCTAGGCATAAGGCATGGGCACAAGTGCTGGCTAAGGCTTAAGGCATGGGCACAAGTGCTGGCTAAGGCTTAAGGCATGGGCACAAGTGCTGGCTAAGGCTTAAGGCTTGGGCACAAGTGCTGGCTAGGCTTAAGGCCTGGGCACAAGTGCTGGCTAGGCTTAAGGCATGGGCACAAGTGCTGGCTAGGCATAAGGCAAGGGCACAAGTGCTGGCTAGGCATAAGGCATGGGCACAAGTGATGGCTAAGGCTTAAGGCATGGGCACAAGTGCTGGCTATGCTTAAGGCAACGGCACAAGTGCTGGCTATGCTTAAGGCAACGGCACAAGTGCTGGCTAGGCTTAAGGCATGGGCACAAGTGCTGGCTAAGGTTTAAGGCATGGGCACAAGTGCTGGCTAAGGCTGAAGGCATGGGCACAAGTGCTGGCTAAGGCTTAAGGCATGGGCATAAATGCTGGCTAAGGCTTAAGGCATGGGCACAAGTGCTGGCTAGGCTTAAGGCATGGGCACAAGTGCTGGCTAGGCTTAAGGCATACGGCTAACTCTTTGCATAAAGGGTTAGGCACCCATAGGGGTGAAGAGCTAGCTTTCACCCCTCTACTCTGTACTTGGACATTTAGGACTAGATCTTTGTTGTACAGTGCGGAGCCTCTCCATAACCCCATGCTCCAAGCGACCAGGCACTTCTTGTCTGTCCTCCGTAAATGGTTAATGCCTTCTTCCCCAATTACAGTCATGCATGCGCATTCAGACGGGACAAGAGCGAAGAGCGTAAAGCCTGCCCTGTGTGCATAACCATCATGTAACTAAAGACAGAAAAACAAACATGCAAGGGGCTCAAAAGTGCTGGCTAAGGCTTAAGGCATGGGCAAAAGTGCTGGCTAAGGCTTAAGGCATGGGCACAAGTGCTGGCTAAGGCTTAAGGCATGGGCACAAGTGCTGGCTAAGGCTTAAGGCATGGGCACAAGTGCTGGCTAAGGCTTAAGGCATGGGCACAAGTGCTGGCTAAGGCTTAAGGCATGGGCACAAGTGCTGGCTAGGCTTAAGGCATGGGCACAAGTGCTGGCTAGGCTTAAGGCAATGGCACAAGTGCTGGCTATGCTTAAGGCAACGGCACAAGTGCTGGCTAGGCTTAAGGCATGGGCACAAGTGCTGGCAAAGGCTTAAGACATGGGCACAAGTGCTGGCTAAGGCTTAAGGCATGGGCACAAGTGCTGGCTAAGGCTTAAGGCATGGGCACAAGTACTGTCTAGGCTTAAGGCATGGGCATAAGTGCTGGCTATGCTTAAGGCAACGGCACAAGTGCTGGCTATGCTTAAGGCAACGGCACAAGTGCTGGCTAGGCTTAAGGCATGGGCACAAGTGCTGGCTAAGGCTTAAGGCATGGACACAAGTGCTGGCTAGGCTTAAGGCCTGGGCACAAGTGCTGGCTAGGCTTAAGGCATGGGCACAAGTGCTGGCTAGGCATAAGGCAAGGGCACAAGTGCTGGCTAAGGCATAAGGCATGGGCACAAGTGCTGGCTATGCTTAAGGCAAAGGCACAAGTGCTGGCTATGCTTAAGGCAACGGCACAAGTGCTGGCTAGGCTTAAGGCATGGGCACAAGTGCTGGCTAAGGCTTAAGGCATGGGCACAAGTGCTGGCTAAGGCTTAAGGCATGGGCACAAGTGCTGGCTAAGGCTTAAGGCATGGGCACAAGTGCTGGCTAAGGCTTAAGGTATGGGCACAAGTGCTGGCTAAGGTTTAAGGCATGGGCACAAGTGCTGGCTAAGGTTTAAGGCATGGGCACAAGTGCTGGCTAAGGCTGAAGGCATGGGCACAAGTGCTGGCTAAGGCTTAAGGCATGGGCATAAGTGCTGGCTAAGGCTTAAGGCATGGGCACAAGTGCTGGCTAGGCTTAAGGCATGGGCACAAGTGCTGGCTAGGCTTAAGGCATACGGCTAACTCTTTGCACTCTTTGCATAAAGGGTTAGGCACCCATAGGGGTGAAGAGCTAGCTTTCACCCCTCTACTCTGTACTTGGACATTTAGGACTAGATCCTTTGTTGTACAGTGCGGAGCCTCTCCATAACCCCATGCTCCAAGCGACCAGGCACTTCTTGTCTGTCCTCCGTAAATGGGTAATGCCTTCTTCCCCAATTACAGTCGTGCATGCGCATTCAGACGGGACAAGAGCGAAGAGCGTAAAGCCTGCCCTGTGTGCATAACCATCATGTAACTAAAGACAGAAAAACAAACATGCAAGGGGCTCAAAAATGCTGGCTAAGGCTTAAGGCATGGGCAAAAGTGCTGGCTAAGGCTTAAGGCATGGGCACAAGTGCTGGCTAAGGCTTAAGGCATGGGCACAAGTGCTGGCTAAGGCTTAAGGCATGGGCACAAGTGCTGGCTAAGGCTTAAGGCATGGGCACAAGTGCTGGCTAAGGCTTAAGGCATGGGCACAAGTGCTGGCTAGGCTTAAGGCATACGGCTAACTCTTTGCACTCTTTGCATAAAGGGTTAGGCACCCATAGGGGTGAAGAGCTAGCTTTCACCCCTCTACTCTGTACTTGGACATTTAGGACTAGATCCTTTGTTGTACAGTGCGGAGCCTCTCCATAACCCCATGCTCCAAGCGACCAGGCACTTCTTGTCTGTCCTCCGTAAATGGGTAATGCCTTCTTCCCCAATTACAGTCGTGCATGCGCATTCAGACGGGACAAGAGCGAAGAGCGTAAAGCCTGCCCTGTGTGCATAACCATCATGTAACTAAAGACAGAAAAACAAACATGCAAGGGGCTCAAAAGTGCTGGCTAAGGCTTAAGGCATGGGCAAAAGTGCTGGCTAAGGCTTAAGGCATGGGCACAAGTGCTGGATAAGGCTTAAGGCATGGGCACAAGTGCTGGCTAAGGCTTAAGGCATGGGCACAAGTGCTGGCTAAGGCTTAAGGCATGGGCACAAGTGCTGGCTAAGGCTTAAGGCATGGGCACAAGTGCTGGCTAAGGCTTAAGGCATGGGCACAAGTGCTGGCTAGGCTTAAGGAATGGGCACAAGTGCTGGCTAGGCATAAGGCATGGGCACAAGTGCTGGCTAGGCATAAGGCATGGGCACAAGTGCTGGCTAAGGCTTAAGGCATGGGCACAAGTGCTGGCTAAGGCTTAAGGCATGGGCACAAGTGCTGGCTAAGGCTTAAGGCATGGGCACAAGTGCTGGCTATGCTTAAGGCAACGGCACAAGTGCTGGCTAGGCTTAAGGCATGGGCACAAGTGCTGGCTAAGGCTTAAGGCATGGGCACAAGTGCTGGCTAAGGCTTAAGGCATGGGCACAAGTGCTGGCTAAGGCTTAAGGCATGGGCACAAGTGCTGGCTAAGGCTTAAGGCATGGGCACAAGTGCTGGCTAAGGCTTAAGGCATGGGCACAAGTGCTGGCTAAGGCTTAAGGCATGGGCACAAGTGCTGGCTAAGGCTTAAGGCATGGGCACAAGTGCTGGCTAAGGCTTAAGGCCTGGGCACAAGTGCTGGCTAGGCTTAAGGCCTGGGCACAAGTGCTGGCTAGGCTTAAGGCATGGGCACAAGTGCTGGCTAGGCATAAGGCAAGGGCACAAGTGCTGGCTAAGGCTTAAGGCATGGGCACAAGTGCTGGCTATGCTTAAGGCAATGGCACAATTGCTGGCTATGCTTAAGGCAACGGCACAAGTGCTGGCTAAGGCTTAATGCATGGGCACAAGTGCTGGCTAAGGCTTAAGGTATGGGCACAAGTGCTGGCTAAGGTTTAAGGCATGGGCACAAGTGCTGGCTAAGGTTTAAGGCATGGGCACAAGTGCTGGCTAAGGCTGAAGGCATGGGCACAAGTGCTGGCTAAGGCTTAAGGCATGGGCATAAGTGCTGGCTAAGGCTTAAGGCATGGGCACAAGTGCTGGCTAGGCTTAAGGCATGGGCACAAGTGCTGGCTAGGCTTAAGGCATACGGCTAACTCTTTGCACTCTTTGCATAAAGGGTTAGGCACCCATAGGGATGAAGAGCTAGCTTTCACCCTTCTACTCTGTACTTGGACATTTAGGACTAGATCTTTGTTGTACAGTGCGGAGCCTCTCCATAACCCCATGCTCCAAGCGACCAGGCACTTCTTGTCTGTCCTCCGTAAATGGGTAATGCCTTCTTCCCCAATTACAGTCGTGCATGCGCATTCAGACGGGACAAGAGCGAAAAGCGTAAAGCCTGCCCTGTGTGCATAACCATCATGTAACTAAAGACAGAAAAACAAACATGCAAGGGGCTCAAAAGTGCTGGCTAAGGCTTAAGGCATGGGCAAAAGTGCTGGCTAAGGCTTAAGGCATGGGCACAAGTGCTGGCTAAGGCTTAAGGCATGGGCACAAGTGCTGGCTAAGGCTTAAGGCATGGGCACAAGTGCTGGCTAAGGCTTAAGGCATGGGCACAAGTGCTGGCTAAGGCTTAAGGCATGGGCACAAGTGCTGGCTAAGGCTTAAGGCATGGGCACAAGTGCTGGCTAAGGCTTAAGGCATGGGCACAAGTGCTGGTTAGGCTTAAGGCATGGGCACAAGTGCTGGCTAGGCTTAAGGCAAAGGCACAAGTGCTGGCTATGCTTAAGGCAACGGCACAAGTGCTGGCTAGGCTTAAGGCATGGGCACAAGTGCTGGCTAGGCTTAAGGCATGGGCACAAGTGCTGGCTAGGCATAAGGCATGGGCACAAGTGCTGGCTAGGCATAAGGCATGGGCACAAGTGCTGGCTAGGCATAAGGCATGGGCACAAGTGCTGGCTAGGCATAAGGCATGGGCACAAGTGCTGGCTAGGCATAAGACATGGGCACAAGTGCTGGCTAAGGTTTAAGGCATGGGCACAAGTGCTGGCTAAGGCTTAAGGCATGGGCACAAGTGCTGGCTAAGGCTTAAGGCATGGGCACAAGTGCTGGCTAAGGCTTACGGCATGGGCACAAGTGCTGGCTAAGGCTTAAGGCATGGGCACAAGTGCTGGCTAAGGCTTAAGGCATGGGCACAAGTGCTGGCTATGCTTAAGGCAAAGGCACAAGTGCTGGCTATGCTTAAGGCAACGGCACAAGTGCTGGCTAGGCTTAAGGCATGGGCACAAGTGCTGGCTAAGGCTTAAGGCATGGGCACAAGTGCTGGCTAAGGCTTAAGGCATGGGCACAAGTGCTGGCTAAGGCTTAAGGCATGGGCACAAGTGCTGGCTAAGGCTTAAGGTATGGGCACAAGTGCTGGCTAAGGTTTAAGGCATGGGCACAAGTGCTGGCTAAGGTTTAAGGCATGGGCACAAGTGCTGGCTAAGGCTGAAGGCATGGGCACAAGTGCTGGCTAAGGCTTAAGGCATGGGCATAAGTGCTGGCTAAGGCTTAAGGCATGGGCACAAGTGCTGGCTAGGCTTAAGGCATGGGCACAAGTGCTGGCTAGGCTTAAGGCATACGGCTAACTCTTTGCACTCTTTGCATAAAGGGTTAGGCACCCATAGGGGTGAAGAGCTAGCTTTCACCCCTCTACTCTGTACTTGGACATTTAGGACTAGATCCTTTGTTGTACAGTGCGGAGCCTCTCCATAACCCCATGCTCCAAGCGACCAGGCACTTCTTGTCTGTCCTCCGTAAATGGGTAATGCCTTCTTCCCCAATTACAGTCGTGCATGCGCATTCAGACGGGACAAGAGCGAAGAGCGTAAAGCCTGCCCTGTGTGCATAACCATCATGTAACTAAAGACAGAAAAACAAACATGCAAGGGGCTCAAAAGTGCTGGCTAAGGCTTAAGGCATGGGCAAAAGTGCTGGCTAAGGCTTAAGGCATGGGCACAAGTGCTGGCTAAGGCTTAAGGCATGGGCACAAGTGCTGGCTAAGGCTTAAGGCATGGGCACAAGTGCTGGCTAAGGCTTAAGGCATGGGCACAAGTGCTGGCTAAGGCTTAAGGCATGGGCACAAGTGCTGGCTAGGCTTAAGGCATACGGCTAACTCTTTGCACTCTTTGCATAAAGGGTTAGGCACCCATAGGGGTGAAGAGCTAGCTTTCACCCCTCTACTCTGTACTTGGACATTTAGGACTAGATCCTTTGTTGTACAGTGCGGAGCCTCTCCATAACCCCATGCTCCAAGCGACCAGGCACTTCTTGTCTGTCCTCCGTAAATGGGTAATGCCTTCTTCCCCAATTACAGTCGTGCATGCGCATTCAGACGGGACAAGAGCGAAGAGCGTAAAGCCTGCCCTGTGTGCATAACCATCATGTAACTAAAGACAGAAAAACAAACATGCAAGGGGCTCAAAAGTGCTGGCTAAGGCATAAGGCATGGGCAAAAGTGCTGGCTAAGGCTTAAGGCATGGGCACAAGTGCTGGCTAAGGCTTAAGGCATGGGCACAAGTGCTGGCTAAGGCTTAAGGCATGGGCACAAGTGCTGGCTAAGGCTTAAGGCATGGGCACAAGTGCTGGCTAAGGCTTAAGGCATGGGCACAAGTGCTGGCTAAGGCTTAAGGCCTGGGCACAAGTGCTGGCTAGGCTTAAGGCCTGGGCACAAGTGCTGGCTAGGCTTAAGGCATGGGCACAAGTGCTGGCTAGGCATAAGGCAAGGGCACAAGTGCTGGCTAAGGCTTAAGGCATGGGCACAAGTGCTGGCTATGCTTAAGGCAATGGCACAATTGCTGGCTATGCTTAAGGCAACGGCACAAGTGCTGGCTAAGGCTTAATGCATGGGCACAAGTGCTGGCTAAGGCTTAAGGTATGGGCACAAGTGCTGGCTAAGGTTTAAGGCATGGGCAAAAGTGCTGGCTAAGGTTTAAGGCATGGGCACAAGTGCTGGCTAAGGCTGAAGGCATGGGCACAAGTGCTGGCTAAGGCTTAAGGCATGGGCATAAGTGCTGGCTAAGGCTTAAGGCATGGGCACAAGTGCTGGCTAGGCTTAAGGCATGGGCACAAGTGCTGGCTAGGCTTAAGGCATACGGCTAACTCTTTGCACTCTTTGCATAAAGGGTTAGGCACCCATAGGGATGAAGAGCTAGCTTTCACCCTTCTACTCTGTACTTGGACATTTAGGACTAGATCTTTGTTGTACAGTGCGGAGCCTCTCCATAACCCCATGCTCCAAGCGACCAGGCACTTCTTGTCTGTCCTCCGTAAATGGGTAATGCCTTCTTCCCCAATTACAGTCGTGCATGCGCATTCAGACGGGACAAGAGCGAAAAGCGTAAAGCCTGCCCTGTGTGCATAACCATCATGTAACTAAAGACAGAAAAACAAACATGCAAGGGGCTCAAAAGTGCTGGCTAAGGCTTAAGGCATGGGCAAAAGTGCTGGCTAAGGCTTAAGGCATGGGCACAAGTGCTGGCTAAGGCTTAAGGCATGGGCACAAGTGCTGGCTAAGGCTTAAGGCATGGGCACAAGTGCTGGCTAAGGCTTAAGGCATGGGCACAAGTGCTGGCTAAGGCTTAAGGCATGGGCACAAGTGCTGGCTAAGGCTTAAGGCATGGGCACAAGTGCTGGCTAAGGCTTAAGGCATGGGCACAAGTGCTGGTTAGGCTTAAGGCATGGGCACAAGTGCTGGCTAGGCTTAAGGCAAAGGCACAAGTGCTGGCTATGCTTAAGGCAACGGCACAAGTGCTGGCTAGGCTTAAGGCATGGGCACAAGTGCTGGCTAGGCTTAAGGCATGGGCACAAGTGCTGGCTAGGCATAAGGCATGGGCACAAGTGCTGGCTAGGCATAAGGCATGGGCACAAGTGCTGGCTAGGCATAAGGCATGGGCACAAGTGCTGGCTAGGCATAAGGCATGGGCACAAGTGCTGGCTAGGCATAAGACATGGGCACAAGTGCTGGCTAAGGTTTAAGGCATGGGCACAAGTGCTGGCTAAGGCTTAAGGCATGGGCACAAGTGCTGGCTAAGGCTTAAGGCATGGGCACAAGTGCTGGCTAAGGCTTACGGCATGGGCACAAGTGCTGGCTAAGGCTTAAGGCATGGGCACAAGTGCTGGCTAAGGCTTAAGGCATGGGCACAAGTGCTGGCTAGGCATAAGGCATGGGCACAAGTGCTGGCTAGGCATAAGGCATGGGCACAAGTGCTGGCTAAGGCTTAAGGCATGGGCACAAGTGCTGGCTAAGGCTTAAGGCATGGGCACAAGTGCTGGCTAAGGCTTAAGGCATGGGCACAAGTACTGGCTAAGGCTTAAGGCATGGGCACAAGTGCTGGCTAAGGCTTAAGGCATGGGCACAAGTACTGGCTAGGCTTAAGGCATGGGCACAAGTGCTGGCTATGCTTAAGGCAACGGCACAAGTGCTGGCTATGCTTAAGGCAACGGCACAAGTGCTGGCTAGGCTTAAGGCATGGGCACAAGTGCTGGCTAAGGCTTAAGGCATGGGCACAAGTGCTGGCTAGGCTTAAGGCCTGGGCACAAGTGCTGGCTAGGCTTAAGGCATGGGCACAAGTGCTGGCTAGGCATAAGGCAAGGGCACAAGTGCTGGCTAAGGCATAAGGCATGGGCACAAGTGCTGGCTATGCTTAAGGCAAAGGCACAAGTGCTGGCTATGCTTAAGGCAACGGCACAAGTGCTGGCTAGGCTTAAGGCATGGGCACAAGTGCTGGCTAAGGCTTAAGGCATGGGCACAAGTGCTGGCTAAGGTTTAAGGCATGGGCACAAGTGCTGGCTAAGGCTTAAGGCATGGGCACAAGTGCTGGCTAAGGCTTAAGGTATGGGCACAAGTGCTGGCTAAGGTTTAAGGCATGGGCACAAGTGCTGGCTAAGGTTTAAGGCATGGGCACAAGTGCTGGCTAAGGCTGAAGGCATGGGCACAAGTGCTGGCTAAGGCTTAAGGCATGGGCATAAGTGCTGGCTAAGGCTTGAGGAATGGGCACAAGTGCTGGCTAGGCTTAAGGCATGGGCACAAGTGCTGGCTAGGCTTAAGGCATACGGCTAACTCTTTGCACTCTTTGCATAAAGGGTTAGGCACCCATAGGGGTGAAGAGCTAGCTTTCACCCCTCTACTCTGTACTTGGACATTTAGGACTAGATCCTTTGTTGTACAGTGCGGAGCCTCTCCATAACCCCATGCTCCAAGCGACCAGGCACTTCTTGTCTGTCCTCCGTAAATGGGTAATGCCTTCTTCCCCAATTACAGTCGTGCATGCGCATTCAGACGGGACAAGAGCGAAGAGCGTAAAGCCTGCCCTGTGTGCATAACCATCATGTAACTAAAGACAGAAAAACAAACATGCAAGGGGCTCAAAAGTGCTGGCTAAGGCTTAAGGCATGGGCAAAAGTGCTGGCTAAGGCTTAAGGCATGGGCACAAGTGCTGGCTAAGGCTTAAGGCATGGGCACAAGTGCTGGCTAAGGCTTAAGGCATGGGCACAAGTGCTGGCTAAGGCTTAAGGCATGGGCACAAGTGCTGGCTAAGGCTTAAGGCATGGACACAAGTGCTGGCTAGGCTTAAGGCATACGGCTAACTCTTTGCACTCTTTGCATAAAGGGTTAGGCACCCATAGGGGTGAAGAGCTAGCTTTCACCCCTCTACTCTGTACTTGGACATTTAGGACTAGATCCTTTGTTGTACAGTGCGGAGCCTCTCCATAACCCCATGCTCCAAGCGACCAGGCACTTCTTGTCTGTCCTCCGTAAATGGGTAATGCCTTCTTCCCCAATTACAGTCGTGCATGCGCATTCAGACGGGACAAGAGCGAAGAGCGTAAAGCCTGCCCTGTGTGCATAACCATCATGTAACTAAAGACAGAAAAACAAACATGCAAGGGGCTCAAAAGTGCTGGCTAAGGCTTAAGACATGGGCAAAAGTGCTGGCTAAGGCTTAAGGCATGGGCACAAGTGCTGGCTAAGGCTTAAGGCATGGGCACAAGTGCTGGCTAAGGCTTAAGGCATGGGCACAAGTGCTGGCTAAGGCTTAAGGCATGGGCACAAGTGCTGGCTAAGGCTTAAGGCATGGGCACAAGTGCTGGCTAAGGCTTAAGGCATGGGCACAAGTGCTGGCTAGGCTTAAGGAATGGGCACAAGTGCTGGCTAGGCATAAGGCATGGGCACAAGTGCTGGCTAGGCATAAGGCATGGGCACAAGTGCTGGCTACGAATAAGGCATGGGCACAAGTACTGGCTAGGCATAAGGCATGGGCACAAGTGCTGGCTAGGCATAAGACATGGGCACAAGTGCTGGCTAAGGTTTAAGGCATGGGCACAAGTGCTGGCTAAGGCTTAAGGCATGGGCACAAGTGCTGGCTAAGGCTTAAGGCATGGGCACAAGTGCTGGCTAAGGCTTAAGGCATGGGCACAAGTGCTGGCTAGGCATAAGGCATGGGCACAAGTGCTGGCTAGGCATAAGGCATAGGCACAAGTGCTGGCTAGCCATAAGGCATGGGCACAAGTGCTGGCTAAGGCTTAAGGCATGGGCACAAGTGCTGGCTAAGGCTTAAGGCATGGGCACAAGTGCTGGCTAAGGCTTAAGGCATGGGCACAAGTGCTGGCTAAGGCTTAAGGCATGGGCACAAGTGCTGGCTAAGGCTTAAGGCATGGGCACAAGTACTGGCTAGGCTTAAGGCATGGGCACTAGTGCTGGCTATGCTTAAGGCAACGGCACAAGTGCTTACTATGCTTAAGGCAACGGCACAAGTGCTGGCTAGGCTTAAGGCATGGGCACAAGTGCTGGCTAGGCTTAAGGCATGAGCACAAGTGCTGGCTAGGCATAAGGCATGGGCACAAGTGCTGGCTAGGCATAAGGCATGGGCACAAGTGCTGGCTAAGGCTTAAGGCATGGGCACCAGTGCTGGCTAAGGCTTAAGGCATGGGCACAAGTGCTGGCTAAGGCTTAAGGCATGGGCACAAGTGCTGGCTAAGGCTTAAGTCATGGGCACAAGTACTGGCTAGACTTAAGGCATGGGCAGAAGTGCTGCCTAAGGCTTAAGGCAACGGCACAAGTGCTGGTTAGGCTTAAGGCAACGGCACAAGTGATGGCTAGGCTTAAGGCATGGGCACAAGAGATGGCTAGGCTTAAGGCATGGGTACAAGTGCTGGCTAGGCATAAGGCATGGGCACAAGTGCTGGCTAGGCTTAAGGCATGGGCACAAGTGCTGGCTAAGGCTTAAGGCATGGGCACAAGTGCTGGCTAAGGCTTAAGGCATGGGCACAAGTGCTGGCTAAGGCTTAAGGCCTGGGCACAAGTGCTGGCTAGCCTTAAGGCCTGGGCACAAGTGCTGGCTAGGCTTAAGGCATGGGCACAAGTGCTGGCTAGGCATAAGGCAAGGGCACAAGTGCTGGCTAAGGCTTAAGGCATGGGCACAAGTGCTGGCTATGGTTAAGGCAACGGCACAAGTGCTGGCTATGCTTAAGGCAACGGCACAAGTGCTGGCTAGGCTTAAGGCATGGGCACAAGTGCTGGCTAAGGCTTAAGGCATGGGCACAAGTGCTGGCTAAGGCTTAAGGCATGGGCACAAGTGCTGGCTAAGGCTTAATGCATGGGCACAAGTGCTGGCTAAGGCTTAAGGTATGGGCACAAGTGCTTGTTAAGGTTTAAGGCATGGGCACAAGTGCTGGCTAAGGTTTAAGGCATGGGCACAAGTGCTGGCTAAGGCTTAAGGCATGGGCACAAGTGCTGGCTAAGGCTTAAGGCATGGGCACAAGTACTGGCTAGGCTTAAGGCATGGGCAGAAGTGCTGCCTAAGGCTTAAGGCAACGGCACAAGTGCTGGTTAGGCTTAAGGCAACGGCACAAGTGATGGCTAGGCTTAAGGCATGGGCACAAGAGATGGCTAGGCTTAAGGCATGGGTACAAGTGCTGGCTAGACATAAGGCATGGGCACAAGTGCTGGCTAAGGCTTAAGGCATGGGCACAAGTGTTGGCTAAGGCTTAAGGCATGGGCACAAGTGCTGGCTAAGGCTTAAGGCCTGGGCACAAGTGCTGGCTAGGCTTAAGGCCTGGGCACAAGTGCTGGCTAGGCTTAAGGCATGGGCACAAGTGCTGGCTAGGCATAAGGCAAGGGCACAAGTGCTGGCTAGGCATAAGGCATGGGCACAAGTGATGGCTAAGGCTTAAGGCATGGGCACAAGTGCTGGCTATGCTTAAGGCAACGGCACAAGTGCTGGCTATGCTTAAGGCAACGGCACAAGTGCTGGCTAGGCTTAAGGCATGGGCACAAGTGCTGGCTAAGGTTTAAGGCATGGGCACAAGTGCTGGCTAAGGCTGAAGGCATGGGCACAAGTGCTGGCTAAGGCTTAAGGCATGGGCATAAATGCTGGCTAAGGCTTAAGGCATGGGCACAAGTGCTGGCTAGGCTTAAGGCATGGGCACAAGTGCTGGCTAGGCTTAAGGCATACGGCTAACTCTTTGCACTCTTTGCATAAAGGGTTAGGCACCCATAGGGGTGAAGAGCTAGCTTTCACCCCTCTACTCTGTACTTGGACATTTAGGACTAGATCCTTTGTTGTACAGTGCGGAGCCTCTCCATAACCCCATGCTCCAAGCGACCAGGCACTTCTTGTCTGTCCTCCGTAAATGGGTAATGCCTTCTTCCCCAATTACAGTCGTGCATGCGCATTCAGACGGGACAAGAGCGAAGATCGTAAAGCCTGCCCTGTGTGCATAACCATCATGTAACTAAAGACAGAAAAACAAACATGCAAGGGGCTCAAAAGTGCTGGCTAAGGCTTAAGGCATGGGCAAAAGTGCTGGCTAAGGCTTAAGGCATGGGCACAAGTGCTGGCTAAGGCTTAAGGCATGGGCACAAGTGCTGGCTAAGGCTTAAGGCATGGGCACAAGTGCTGGCTAAGGCTTAAGGCATGGGCACAAGTGCTGGCTAAGGCTTAAGGCATGGGCACAAGTGCTGGCTAGGCTTAAGGCATACGGCTAACTCTTTGCACTCTTTGCATAAAGGGTTAGGCACCCATAGGGGTGAAGAGCTAGCTTTCACCCCTCTACTCTGTACTTGGACATTTAGGACTAGATCCTTTGTTGTACAGTGCGGAGCCTCTCCATAACCCCATGCTCCAAGCGACCAGGCACTTCTTGTCTGTCCTCCGTAAATGGGTAATGCCTTTTTCCCCAATTACAGTCGTGCATGCGCATTCAGACGGGACAAGAGCGAAGAGCGTAAAGCCTGCCCTGTGTGCATAACCATCATGTAACTAAAGACAGAAAAACAAACATGCAAGGGGCTCAAAAGTGCTGGCTAAGGCTTAAGGCATGGGCAAAAGTGCTGGCTAAGGCTTAAGGCATGGGCACAAGTGCTGGCTAAGGCTTAAGGCATGGGCACAAGTGCTGGCTAAGGCTTAAGGCATGGGCACAAGTGCTGGCTAAGGCTTAAGGCATGGGCACAAGTGCTGGCTAAGGCTTAAGGCATGGGCACAAGTGCTGGCTAAGGCTTAAGGCATGGGCACAAGTGCTGGCTAAGGCTTAAGGCATGGGCACAAGTGCTGGCTAGGCTTAAGGCATGGGCACAAGTGCTGGCTAGGCTTAAGGCAACGGTACAAGTGCTGGCTATGCTTAAGGCAACGGCACAAGTGCTGGCTAGGCTTAAGGCATGGGCACAAGTGCTGGCTAGGCTTAAGGCATGGGCATAAGTGCTGGCTAAGGCTTAAGGCATGGGCACAAGTGCTGGCTAAGGCTTAAGGCATGGGCACAAGTGCTGGCTAAGGCTTAAGGCATGGGCACAAGTGCTGGCTAAGGTTTAAGGCATGGGCACAAGTGCTGGCTAAGGTTTAAGGCATGGGCACAAGTGCTGGCTAAGGTTTAAGGCATGGGCACAAGTGGTGGCTAAGGTTTAAGGCATGGGCACAAGTGCTGGCTAAGGCTTAAGGCATGGGCACAAGTGCTGGCTAAGGCTTAAGGCATGGGCATAAGTGCTGGCTAAGGCTTAAGGCATGGGCACAAGAGCTGGCTAGGCTTAAGGCATGGGCACAAGTGCTGGCTAGGCTTAAGGCATGGGCACAAGTGCTGGCTAGGCTTAAGGCATACGGCTAACTCTTTGCATAAAGGGTTAGGCACCCATAGGGGTGAAGAGCTAGCTTTCACCCCTCTACTCTGTACTTGGACATTTAGGACTAGATCCTTTGTTGTACAGTGTGGAGCCTCTCCATAACCCCATGCTCCAAGCGACCAGGCACTTCTTGTCTGTCCTCCGTAAATGGGTAATGCCTTCTTCCCCAATTACAGTCGTGCATGCGCATTCAGACGGGACAAGAGCGAAGAGCGTAAAGCCTGCCCTGTGTGCATAACCATCATGTAACTAAACACAGAAAAACAAACATGCAAGGGGCTCAAAAGTGCTGGCTAAGGCTTAAGGCATGGGCAAAAGTGCTGGCTAAGGCTTAAGGCATGGGCACAAGTGCTGGCTAAGGCTTAAGGCATGGGCACAAGTGCTGGCTAAGGCTTAAGGCATGGGCACAAGTGCTGGCTAAGGCTTAAGGCATGGGCACAAGTGCTGGCTATGGCTTAAGGCATGGGCACAAGTGCTGGCTAAGGCTTAAGGCATGGGCACAAGTGCTGACTAAGGCTTAAGGCATGGGCACAAGTGCTGGCTAGGCTTAAGGCATGAGCACAAGTGCTGGCTAGGCTTAAGGCAACGGCACAAGTGCTGGCTATGCTTAAGGCAACTGCACAAGTGCTGGCTAGGCTTAAGTTATGGGCACAAGTGCTAACTAGGCATAAGGCATGGGCACAAGTGCTGGCTATGCATAAGGCATGGGCACAAGTGCTGGCTAGGCATAAGGCATGGGCACAAGTGCTGGCTAGGCATAAGGCATGGGCACAAGTGCTGGCTAGGCATAAGGCATGGGCACAAGTGCTGGCTAGGTAAAAGACATGGGCACAAGTGCTGGCTAAGGTTTAAGGCATGGGCACAAGTGCTGGCTAAGGCTTAAGGCATGGGCACAAGTGCTGGCTAGGCATAAGGCATGGGCACAAGTGCTGGCTAGGCATAAGGCATGGGCACAAGTGCTGGCTAGGCATAAGGCATGGGCACAAGTGCTGGCTAAGGCTTAAGGCATGGGCACAAGTGCTGGCTAAGGCTTTAGGCATGGGCACAAGTGCTGGCTAAGGCTTAAGGCATGGGCACAAGTGCTGGCTAAGGCTTAAGGCATGGGCACAAGTGCTGGCTAAGGCTTAAGGCATGGGCACAAGTACTGGCTAGGCTTAAGGCATGGGCACAAGTGCTGGCTATGCTTAAGGCAACGGCACAAGTGGTGGCTAGGCTTAAGGCAACGGCACAAGTGCTGGCTAAGCTTAAGGCATGGGCACAAGTGCTGGCTAGGCTTAAGGCATGAGCACAAGTGCTGGCTAGGCATAAGGCATGGGCACAAGTGCTGGCTAGGCATAAGGCATGGGCACAAGTGCTGGCTAAGGCTTAAGGCATGGGCACAAGTGCTGGCTAAGGCTTAAGGCATGGGCACAAGTGCTGGCTAAGGCTTAAGGCATGGACACAAGTGCTGGCTAAGGCTTAAGGCATGGGCACAAGTACTGGCTAGGCTTAAGGCATGGGCACAAGTGCTGGCTAAGGCTTAAGGCAACGGCACAAGTGCTGGCTAGGTTTAAGGCAACGGCACAAGTGATGGCTAGGCTTAAGGCATGGGCACAAGAGATGGCTAGGCTTAAGGCATGGGTACAAGTGCTGGCTAGGCATAAGGCATGGGCACAAGTGCTGGCTAGGCATAAGGCATGGGCACAAGTGCTGGCTAGGCATAAGGCATGGGCACAAGTGCTGGCTAGCCATAAGACATGGGCACAAGTGCTGGCTAAGGCTTAAGGCATGGGCACAAGTGCTGGCTAAGGCTTAAGGCATGGGCACAAGTGCTGGCTAAGGCTTAAGGCCTTGGCACAAGTGCTGGCTAAGGCTTAAGCCTGGGCACAAGTGCTGGCTAGGCTTAAGGCCTGGGCACAAGTGCTGGCTAGGCTTAAGGCATGGGCACAAGTGCTGGCTAAGGCTTAAGGCATGGGCACAAGTGCTGGCTAAGGCTTAAGGCATGGGTACAAGTGCTGGCTAGGCTTAAGGCATGGGCACAAGTGCTGGCTAGGCTTAAGGCAAGGCATACGGCTAACTCTTTGCACTCTTTGCATAAAGGGTTAGGCACCCATAGGGGTGAAGAGCTGGCTTTCACCCCTCTACTCTGTACTTGGACATTTAGGACTAGATCCTTTGTTGTACAGTGCGGAGCCTCTCCATAACCCCATGCTCCAAGCGACCAGGCACTTCTTGTCTGTCCTCCGTAAATGGGTAATGCCTTCTTCCCCAATTACAGTCGTGCATGCGCATTCAGACGGGACAAGAGCGAAGAGTGTAAAGCCTGCCCTGTGTGCATAACCATCATGTAACTAAAGACAGAAAAACAAACATGCAAGGGGCTCAAAAGTGCTGGCTAAGGCTCAAGGCATGGGCAAAAGTGCTGGCTAAGGCTTAAGGTATGGGCACAAGTGCTGGCTAAGGCATGGGCACAAGTGCTGGCTAAGGCATGGGCACAAGTGCTGGCTAAGGCTTAAGGCATGGGCACAAGTGCTGGCTAAGGCTTAAGGCATGGGCACAAGTGCTGGCTAAGGCTTAAGGCATGGGCACAAGTGCTGGCTAAGGCTTAAGGCATGGGCACAAGTGCTGGCTAGGCTTAAGGCATGGGCACAAGTGCTGGCTATGCTTAAGGCAACGGCACAAGTGCTGGCTAGGCTTAAGGCATGGGCACAAGTGCTGGCTAGGCTTAAGGCATGGGCACAAGTGCTGGCTAGGCATAAGGCATGGGCACAAGTGCTGGCTAGGCATAAGGCATGGGCACAAGTGCTGGCTAGGCATAAGGCATGGGCACAAGTGCTGGCTAGGCATAAGGCATGGGCACAAGTGCTGGCTAGGCATAAGACATGGGCACAAGTGCTGGCTAAGGCTTAAGGCATGGGCACAAGTGCTGGCTATGCTTAAGGCAATGGCACAAGTGCTGGCTATGCTTAAGGCAACGGCACAAGTGCTGGCTAGGCTTAAGGCATGGGCACAAGTGCTGGCTAGGCTTAAGGCATGGGCACAAGTGCTGGCTAGGCATAAGGCATGGGCACAAGTGCTGGCTAGGCATAAGGCATGGGCACAAGTGCTGGCTAGGCATAAGGAATGGGCACAAGTGCTGGCTAGGCATAAGACATGGGCACAAGTGCTGGCTAAGGTTTAAGGCATGGGCACAAGTGCTGGCTAAGGCTTAAGGCATGGGCACAAGTGCTGGCTATGCTTAAGGCAACGGCACAAGTGCTGGCTAAGGCTTAAGGCATGGGCACAAGTGCTGGCTAAGGCTTAAGGCATGGGCACAAGTGCTGGCTAGGCTTAAGGCCTGGGCACAAGTGCTGGCTAGGCTTAAGGCATGGGCACGAGTGCTGGCTAGGCATAAGGCAAGGGCACAAGTGCTGGCTAAGGCTTAAGGCATGGGCACAAGTGCTGGCTATGCTTAAGGCAACGGCACAAGTGCTGGCTATGCTTAAGGCAACGGCACAAGTGCTGGCTAGGCATAAGGCATGGGCACAAGTGCTGGCTAAGGCTTAAGGCATGGGCACATGTGCTGGCTAAGGCTTAAGGCATGGGCACAAGTGCTGGCTAAGGCTTAAGGCATGGGCACAAGTGCTGGCTAAGGCTTAAGGTATGGGCACAAGTGCTGGCTAAGGTTTAAGGCATGGGCACAAGTGCTGGCTAAGGTTTAAGGCATGGGCACAAGTGCTGGCTAAGGCTTAAGGCATGGGCACAAGTGCTGGCAAAGGCTTAAGGCATGGGCATAAGTGCTGGCTAAGGCTTAAGGCATGGGCACAAGTGCTGGCTAGGCTTAAGGCATGGGCACAAGTGCTGGCTAAGGCTTAAGGCATGGGCACAAGTGCTGGCTAGGCTTAAGGCATGGGCACAAGTGCTGGCTAGGCTTAAGGCATACGGCTAACTCTTTGCACTCTTTGCATAAAGGGTTAGGCACCCATAGGGGTGAAGAGCTAGCTTTCACCCCTCTACTCTGTACTTGGACATTTAGGACTAGATCCTTTGTTGTACAGTGCGGAGCCTCTCCATAACCCCATGCTCCAAGCGACCAGGCACTTCTTGTCTGTCCTCCGTAAATGGGTAATGCCTTCTTCCCCAATTACAGTCGTGCATGCGCATTCAGACGGGACAAGAGCGAAGAGCGTAAAGCCTGCCCTGTGTGCATAACCATCATGTAACTAAAGACAGAAAAACAAACATGCAAGGGGCTCAAAAGTGCTGGCTAAGGCTTAAGGCATGGGCAAAAGTGCTGGCTAAGGCTTAAGGCATGGGCACAAGTGCTGGCTAAGGCTTAAGGCATGGGCACAAGTGCTGGCTAAGGCTTAAGGCATGGGCACAAGTGCTGGCTAAGGCTTAAGGCATGGGCACAAGTGCTGGCTAAGGCTTAAGGCATGGGCACAAGTGCTGGCTAGGCTTAAGGCATACGGCTAACTCTTTGCACTCTTTGCATAAAGGGTTAGGCACCCATAGGGGTGAAGAGCTAGCTTTCACCCCTCTACTCTGTACTTGGACATTTAGGACTAGATCCTTTGTTGTACAGTGCGGAGCCTCTCCATAACCCCATGCTCCAAGCGACCAGGCACTTCTTGTCTGTCCTCCGTAAATGGGTAATGCCTTTTTCCCCAATTACAGTCGTGCATGCGCATTCAGACGGGACAAGAGCGAAGAGCGTAAAGCCTGCCCTGTGTGCATAACCATCATGTAACTAAAGACAGAAAAACAAACATGCAAGGGGCTCAAAAGTGCTGGCTAAGGCTTAAGGCATGGGCAAAAGTGCTGGCTAAGGCTTAAGGCATGGGCACAAGTGCTGGCTAAGGCTTAAGGCATGGGCACAAGTGCTGGCTAAGGCTTAAGGCATGGGCACAAGTGCTGGCTAAGGCTTAAGGCATGGGCACAAGTGCTGGCTAAGGCTTAAGGCATGGGCACAAGTGCTGGCTAAGGCTTAAGGCATGGGCACAAGTGCTGGCTAAGGCTTAAGGCATGGGCACAAGTGCTGGCTAGGCTTAAGGCATGGGCACAAGTGCTGGCTAGGCTTAAGGCAACGGTACAAGTGCTGGCTATGCTTAAGGCAACGGCACAAGTGCTGGCTAGGCATAAGGCATGGGCACAAGTGCTGGCTAGGCATAAGGCATGGGCACAAGTGCTGGCTAGGCATAAGGCATGGGCACAAGTGCTGGCTAGGCATAAGGCATGGGCACAAGTGCTGGCTAGGCATAAGACATGGGTATAAGTGCTGGCTAGGCATAAGACATGGGCACAAGTGCTGGCTAAGGTTTAAGGCATGGGCACAAGTGCTGGCTAAGGCTTAAGGCATGGGCACAAGTGCTGGCTAAGGCTTAAGGCATGGGCACAAGTGCTGGCTAAGGCATAAGGCATGGGCACAAGTGCTGGCTAAGGCTTAAGGCATGGGCACAAGTGCTGGCTAAGGCTTAAGGCATGGGCACAAGTGCTGGCTAGGCATAAGGCATGGGCACAAGTGCTGGCTAAGGCTTAAGGCATGGGCACAAGTGCTGGCTAAGGCTTAAGGCATGGGCACAAGTACTGGCTAGGCTTAAGGCATGGGCACAAGTGCTGGCTATGCTTAAGGCAACGGCACAAGTGGTGGCTAGGCTTAAGGCAACGGCACAAGTGCTGGCTAAGCTTAAGGCATGGGCACAAGTGCTGGCTAGGCTTAAGGCATGAGCACAAGTGCTGGCTAGGCATAAGGCATGGGCACAAGTGCTGGCTAGGCATAAGGCATGGGCACAAGTGCTGGCTAAGGCTTAAGGCATGGGCACAAGTGCTGGCTAAGGCTTAAGGCATGGGCACAAGTGCTGGCTAAGGCTTAAGGCATGGACACAAGTGCTGGCTAAGGCTTAAGGCATGGGCACAAGTACTGGCTAGGCTTAAGGCATGGGCACAAGTGCTGGCTAAGGCTTAAGGCAACGGCACAAGTGCTGGCTAGGTTTAAGGCAACGGCACAAGTGATGGCTAGGCTTAAGGCATGGGCACAAGAGATGGCTAGGCTTAAGGCATGGGTACAAGTGCTGGCTAGGCATAAGGCATGGGCACAAGTGCTGGCTAGGCATAAGGCATGGGCACAAGTGCTGGCTAGGCATAAGGCATGGGCACAAGTGCTGGCTAGCCATAAGACATGGGCACAAGTGCTGGCTAAGGCTTAAGGCATGGGCACAAGTGCTGGCTAAGGCTTAAGGCATGGGCACAAGTGCTGGCTAAGGCTTAAGGCCTTGGCACAAGTGCTGGCTAAGGCTTAAGCCTGGGCACAAGTGCTGGCTAGGCTTAAGGCCTGGGCACAAGTGCTGGCTAGGCTTAAGGCATGGGCACAAGTGCTGGCTAAGGCTTAAGGCATGGGCACAAGTGCTGGCTAAGGCTTAAGGCATGGGTACAAGTGCTGGCTAGGCTTAAGGCATGGGCACAAGTGCTGGCTAGGCTTAAGGCAAGGCATACGGCTAACTCTTTGCACTCTTTGCATAAAGGGTTAGGCACCCATAGGGGTGAAGAGCTGGCTTTCACCCCTCTACTCTGTACTTGGACATTTAGGACTAGATCCTTTGTTGTACAGTGCGGAGCCTCTCCATAACCCCATGCTCCAAGCGACCAGGCACTTCTTGTCTGTCCTCCGTAAATGGGTAATGCCTTCTTCCCCAATTACAGTCGTGCATGCGCATTCAGACGGGACAAGAGCGAAGAGTGTAAAGCCTGCCCTGTGTGCATAACCATCATGTAACTAAAGACAGAAAAACAAACATGTAAGGGGCTCAAAAGTGCTGGCTAAGGCTCAAGGCATGGGCAAAAGTGCTGGCTAAGGCTTAAGGTATGGGCACAAGTGCTGGCTAAGGCATGGGCACAAGTGCTGGCTAAGGCATGGGCACAAGTGCTGGCTAAGGCTTAAGGCATGGGCACAAGTGCTGGCTAAGGCTTAAGGCATGGGCACAAGTGCTGGCTAAGGCTTAAGGCATGGGCACAAGTGCTGGCTAAGGCTTAAGGCATGGGCACAAGTGCTGGCTAGGCTTAAGGCATGGGCACAAGTGCTGGCTATGCTTAAGGCAACGGCACAAGTGCTGGCTAGGCTTAAGGCATGGGCACAAGTGCTGGCTAGGCTTAAGGCATGGGCACAAGTGCTGGCTAGGCATAAGGCATGGGCACAAGTGCTGGCTAGGCATAAGGCATGGGCACAAGTGCTGGCTAGGCATAAGGCATGGGCACAAGTGCTGGCTAGGCATAAGGCATGGGCACAAGTGCTGGCTAGGCATAAGACATGGGCACAAGTGCTGGCTAAGGCTTAAGGCATGGGCACAAGTGCTGGCTATGCTTAAGGCAATGGCACAAGTGCTGGCTATGCTTAAGGCAACGGCACAAGTGCTGGCTAGGCTTAAGGCATGGGCACAAGTGCTGGCTAGGCTTAAGGCATGGGCACAAGTGCTGGCTAGGCATAAGGCATGGGCACAAGTGCTGGCTAGGCATAAGGCATGGGCACAAGTGCTGGCTAGGCATAAGGCATGGGCACAAGTGCTGGCT
Source organism: Ranitomeya imitator (assembly GCF_032444005.1). Taxonomy (NCBI): domain Eukaryota; kingdom Metazoa; phylum Chordata; class Amphibia; order Anura; family Dendrobatidae; genus Ranitomeya; species Ranitomeya imitator. The sequence goes on from NW_027194424.1 coordinate 99,375, forward strand.
AGGCATAAGACATGGGCACAAGTGCTGGCTAAGGTTTAAGGCATGGGCACAAGTGCTGGCTAAGGCTTAAGGCATGGGCACAAGTGCTGGCTATGCTTAAGGCAACGGCACAAGTGCTGGCTAAGGCTTAAGGCATGGGCACAAGTGCTGGCTAAGGCTTAAGGCATGGGCACAAGTGCTGGCTAGGCTTAAGGCCTGGGCACAAGTGCTGGCTAGGCTTAAGGCATGGGCACGAGTGCTGGCTAGGCATAAGGCAAGGGCACAAGTGCTGGCTAAGGCTTAAGGCATGGGCACAAGTGCTGGCTATGCTTAAGGCAACGGCACAAGTGCTGGCTATGCTTAAGGCAACGGCACAAGTGCTGGCTAGGCATAAGGCATGGGCACAAGTGCTGGCTAAGGCTTAAGGCATGGGCACATGTGCTGGCTAAGGCTTAAGGCATGGGCACAAGTGCTGGCTAAGGCTTAAGGCATGGGCACAAGTGCTGGCTAAGGCTTAAGGTATGGGCACAAGTGCTGGCTAAGGTTTAAGGCATGGGCACAAGTGCTGGCTAAGGTTTAAGGCATGGGCACAAGTGCTGGCTAAGGCTTAAGGCATGGGCACAAGTGCTGGCAAAGGCTTAAGGCATGGGCATAAGTGCTGGCTAAGGCTTAAGGCATGGGCACAAGTGCTGGCTAGGCTTAAGGCATGGGCACAAGTGCTGGCTAAGGCTTAAGGCATGGGCACAAGTGCTGGCTAGGCTTAAGGCATGGGCACAAGTGCTGGCTAGGCTTAAGGCATACGGCTAACTCTTTGCACTCTTTGCATAAAGGGTTAGGCACCCATAGGGGTGAAGAGCTAGCTTTCACCCCTCTACTCTGTACTTGGACATTTAGGACTAGATCCTTTGTTGTACAGTGCGGAGCCTCTCCATAACCCCATGCTCCAAGCGACCAGGCACTTCTTGTCTGTCCTCCGTAAATGGGTAATGCCTTCTTCCCCAATTACAGTCGTGCATGCGCATTCAGACGGGACAAGAGCGAAGAGCGTAAAGCCTGCCCTGTGTGCATAACCATCATGTAACTAAAGACAGAAAAACAAACATGCAAGGGGCTCAAAAGTGCTGGCTAAGGCTTAAGGCATGGGCAAAAGTGCTGGCTAAGGCTTAAGGCATGGGCACAAGTGCTGGCTAAGGCTTAAGGCATGGGCACAAGTGCTGGCTAAGGCTTAAGGCATGGGCACAAGTGCTGGCTAAGGCTTAAGGCATGGGCACAAGTGCTGGCTAAGGCTTAAGGCATGGGCACAAGTGCTGGCTAGGCTTAAGGCATACGGCTAACTCTTTGCACTCTTTGCATAAAGGGTTAGGCACCCATAGGGGTGAAGAGCTAGCTTTCACCCCTCTACTCTGTACTTGGACATTTAGGACTAGATCCTTTGTTGTACAGTGCGGAGCCTCTCCATAACCCCATGCTCCAAGCGACCAGGCACTTCTTGTCTGTCCTCCGTAAATGGGTAATGCCTTTTTCCCCAATTACAGTCGTGCATGCGCATTCAGACGGGACAAGAGCGAAGAGCGTAAAGCCTGCCCTGTGTGCATAACCATCATGTAACTAAAGACAGAAAAACAAACATGCAAGGGGCTCAAAAGTGCTGGCTAAGGCTTAAGGCATGGGCAAAAGTGCTGGCTAAGGCTTAAGGCATGGGCACAAGTGCTGGCTAAGGCTTAAGGCATGGGCACAAGTGCTGGCTAAGGCTTAAGGCATGGGCACAAGTGCTGGCTAAGGCTTAAGGCATGGGCACAAGTGCTGGCTAAGGCTTAAGGCATGGGCACAAGTGCTGGCTAAGGCTTAAGGCATGGGCACAAGTGCTGGCTAAGGCTTAAGGCATGGGCACAAGTGCTGGCTAGGCTTAAGGCATGGGCACAAGTGCTGGCTAGGCTTAAGGCAACGGTACAAGTGCTGGCTATGCTTAAGGCAACGGCACAAGTGCTGGCTAGGCATAAGGCATGGCTTCAAGTGCTGGCTAGGCATAAGGCATGGGCACAAGTGCTGGCTAGGCATAAGGCATGGGCACAAGTGCTGGCTAGGCATAAGGCATGGGCACAAGTGCTGGCTAGGCATAAGACATGGGTATAAGTGCTGGCTAGGCATAAGACATGGGCACAAGTGCTGGCTAAGGTTTAAGGCATGGGCACAAGTGCTGGCTAAGGCTTAAGGCATGGGCACAAGTGCTGGCTAAGGCTTAAGGCATGGGCACAAGTGCTGGCTAAGGCTTAAGGCATGGGCACAAGTGCTGGCTAAGGCTTAAGGCATGGGCACAAGTGCTGGCTAAGGCTTAAGGCATGGGCACAAGTGCTGGCTAGGCATAAGGCATGGGCACAAGTGCTGGCTAGGCATAAGGCATGGGCACAAGTGCTGGCTAGGCATAAGGCATGGGCACAAGTGCTGGCTAGGCATAAGGCATGGGCACAAGTGCTGGCTAAGGCTTAAGGCATGGGCACAAGTGCTGGCTAAGGCTTAAGGCATGGGCACAAGTGCTGGCTAAGGCTTAAGGCATGGGCACAAGTGCTGGCTAAGGCTTAAGGCATGGGCACAAGTACTGGCTAGGCTTAAGGCATGGGCACAAGTGCTGGCTATGCTTAAGGCAACGGCACAAGTGCTGGCTATGCTTAAGGCATGGGCACAAGTGCTGGCTAGGCTTAAGGCATGGGCACAAGTGCTGGCTAAGGCTTAATGCATGGGCACAAGTGCTGGCTAAGGCTTAAGGTATGGGCACAAGTGCTGGCTAAGGTTTAAGGCATGGGCACAAGTGCTGGCTAAGGCTTAAGGCATGGGCACAAGTGCTGGCTAAGGCTTAAGGCATGGGCACAAGTGCTGGCTAAGGCTTAAGGCATGGGCACAAGTGCTGGCTAAGGCTTAAGGCATGGGCACAAGTGCTGGCTAAGGCTTAAGGCATGGGCACAAGTGCTGGCTAAGGCTTAAGGCATGGGCACAAGTGCTGGCTAGGCATAAGGCATGGGCACAAGTGCTGGCTAGGCATAAGGCATGGGCACAAGTGCTGGCTAGGCATAAGGCATGGGCACAAGTGCTGGCTAAGGCTTAAGGCATGGGCACAAGTGCTGGCTAAGGCTTAAGGCATGGGCACAAGTGCTGGCTAAGGCTTAAGGCATGGGCACAAGTGCTGGCTAAGGCTTAAGGCAACGGCACAAGTGCTGGCTATGCTTAAGGCAACGGCACAAGTGCTGGCTAGGCTTAAGGCATGGGCACAAGTGCTGGCTAGGCTTAAGGCATGAGCACAAGTGCTGGCTAGGCATAAGGCATGGGCACAAGTGCTGGCTAGGAATAAGGCATGGGCACAAGTGCTGGCTAAGGCTTAAGGCATGGGCACAAGTGCTGGCTAAGGCTTAAGGCATGGGCACAAGTGCTGGCTAAGGCTTAAAGCATGGGCACAAGTACTGGCTAGGCTTAAGGCACGGGCACAAGTGCTGGATAAGGCTTCAGGCAACGGCACAAGTGATGGCTAGGCTTAAGGCATGGGCACAAGAGTTGGCTAGGCTTAAGGCATGGGTACAAGTGCTGGCTAGGCTTAAGGCATGGGCACAAGTGCTGGCTAGGCATAAGGCATGGGCACAAGTGCTGGCTAGGCATAAGGCATGGGCACAAGTGCTGGCTAGGCATAAGGCATGGGCACAAGTGCTGGCTAAGGCTTAAGGCCTGGGCACAAGTGCTGGCTAAGGCTTAAGGCCTGGGCACAAGTGCTGGCTAAGGCTTAAGGCCTGGGCACAAGTGCTGGCTAAGGCTTAAGGCCTGGGCACAAGTGCTGGCTAGGCTTAAGGCCTGGGCACAAGTGCTGGCTAGGCTTAAGGCCTGGGCACAAGTGCTGGCTAGGCTTAAGGCCTGGGCACAAGTGCTGGCTAGGCTTAAGGCCTGGGCACAAGTGCTGGCTAGGCATAAGGCATGGGCACAGGTGCTGGCTAGGCATAAGGCATGGGCACAAGTGCTGGCTAGGCATAAGGCATGGGCACAAGTGCTGGCTAGGCATAAGGCATGGGCACAAGTGCTGGCTAGGCATAAGGCATGGGCACAAGTGCTGGCTAAGGCTTAAGGCATGGGCACAAGTGCTGGCTAAGGCTTAAGGCATGGGCACAAGTGCTGGCTAAGGCTTAAGGCATGGGCACAAGTGCTGGCTAAGGCTTAAGGCATGGGCACAAGTGCTGGCTAAGGCTTAAGGCATGGGCACAAGTGCTGGCTAAGGCTTAAGGCATGGGCACAAGTGCTGGCTAAGGTTTAAGGCATGGGCACAAGTGCTGGCTAAGGTTTAAGGCATGGGCACAAGTGCTGGCTAAGGTTTAAGGCATGGGCACAAGTGCTGGCTAAGGTTTAAGGCATGGGCACAAGTGCTGGCTAAGGCTTAAGGCATGGGCACAAGTGCTGGCTAAGGCTTAAGGCATGGGCATAAGTGCTGGCTAAGGCTTAAGGCATGGGCACAAGAGCTGGCTAGGCTTAAGGCATGGGCACAAGTGCTGGCTAGGCTTAAGGCATGGGCACAAGTGCTGGCTAGGCTTAAGGCATACGGCTAACTCTTTGCACTCTTTGCATAAAGGGTTAGGCACCCATAGGGGTGAAGAGCTAGCTTTCACCCCTCTACTCTGTACTTGGACATTTAGGACTAGATCCTTTGTTGTACAGTGCGGAGCCTCTCCATAACCCCATGCTCCAAGCGACCAGGCACTTCTTGTCTGTCCTCCGTAAATGGGTAATGCCTTCTTCCCCAATTACAGTCGTGCATGCGCATTCAGACGGGACAAGAGCGAAGAGCGTAAAGCCTGCCCTGTGTGCATAACCATCATGTAACTAAAGACAGAAAAACAAACATGCAAGGGGCTCAAAAGTGCTGGCTAAGGCTTAAGGCATGGGCAAAAGTGCTGGCTAAGGCTTAAGGCATGGGCACAAGTGCTGGCTAAGGCTTAAGGCATGGGCACAAGTGCTGGCTAAGGCTTAAGGCATGGGCACAAGTGCTGGCTAAGGCTTAAGGCATGGGCACAAGTGCTGGCTATGGCTTAAGGCATGGGCACAAGTGCTGGCTAAGGCTTAAGGCATGGGCACAAGTGCTGGCTAAGGCTTAAGGCATGGGCACAAGTGCTGGCTAGGCTTAAGGCATGAGCACAAGTGCTGGCTAGGCTTAAGGCAACGGCACAAGTGCTGGCTATGCTTAAGGCAACTGCACAAGTGCTGGCTAGGCTTAAGTTATGGGCACAAGTGCTAACTAGGCATAAGGCATGGGCACAAGTGCTGGCTATGCATAAGGCATGGGCACAAGTGCTGGCTAGGCATAAGGCATGGGCACAAGTGCTGGCTAGGCATAAGGCATGGGCACAAGTGCTGGCTAGGCATAAGGCATGGGCACAAGTGCTGGCTAGGTAAAAGACATGGGCACAAGTGCTGGCTAAGGTTTAAGGCATGGGCACAAGTGCTGGCTAAGGCTTAAGGCATGGGCACAAGTGCTGGCTAGGCATAAGGCATGGGCACAAGTGCTGGCTAGGCATAAGGCATGGGCACAAGTGCTGGCTAGGCATAAGGCATGGGCACAAGTGCTGGCTAAGGCTTAAGGCATGGGCACAAGTGCTGGCTAAGGCTTTAGGCATGGGCACAAGTGCTGGCTAAGGCTTAAGGCATGGGCACAAGTGCTGGCTAAGGCTTAAGGCATGGGCACAAGTGCTGGCTAAGGCTTAAGGCATGGGCACAAGTACTGGCTAGGCTTAAGGCATGGGCACAAGTGCTGGCTATGCTTAAGGCAACGGCACAAGTGGTGGCTAGGCTTAAGGCAACGGCACAAGTGCTGGCTAAGCTTAAGGCATGGGCACAAGTGCTGGCTAGGCTTAAGGCATGAGCACAAGTGCTGGCTAGGCATAAGGCATGGGCACAAGTGCTGGCTAGGCATAAGGCATGGGCACAAGTGCTGGCTAAGGCTTAAGGCATGGGCACAAGTGCTGGCTAAGGCTTAAGGCATGGGCACAAGTGCTGGCTAAGGCTTAAGGCATGGACACAAGTGCTGGCTAAGGCTTAAGGCATGGGCACAAGTACTGGCTAGGCTTAAGGCATGGGCACAAGTGCTGGCTAAGGCTTAAGGCAACGGCACAAGTGCTGGCTAGGTTTAAGGCAACGGCACAAGTGATGGCTAGGCTTAAGTCATGGGCACAAGAGATGGCTAGGCTTAAGGCATGGGTACAAGTGCTGGCTAGGCATAAGGCATGGGCACAAGTGCTGGCTAGGCATAAGGCATGGGCACAAGTGCTGGCTAGGCATAAGGCATGGGCACAAGTGCTGGCTAGCCATAAGACATGGGCACAAGTGCTGGCTAAGGCTTAAGGCATGGGCACAAGTGCTGGCTAAGGCTTAAGGCATGGGCACAAGTGCTGGCTAAGGCTTAAGGCCTTGGCACAAGTGCTGGCTAAGGCTTAAGCCTGGGCACAAGTGCTGGCTAGGCTTAAGGCCTGGGCACAAGTGCTGGCTAGGCTTAAGGCATGGGCACAAGTGCTGGCTAAGGCTTAAGGCATGGGCACAAGTGCTGGCTAAGGCTTAAGGCATGGGTACAAGTGCTGGCTAGGCTTAAGGCATGGGCACAAGTGCTGGCTAGGCTTAAGGCAAGGCATACGGCTAACTCTTTGCACTCTTTGCATAAAGGGTTAGGCACCCATAGGGGTGAAGAGCTGGCTTTCACCCCTCTACTCTGTACTTGGACATTTAGGACTAGATCCTTTGTTGTACAGTGCGGAGCCTCTCCATAAACCCATGCTCCAAGCGACCAGGCACTTCTTGTCTGTCCTCCGTAAATGGGTAATGCCTTCTTCCCCAATTACAGTCGTGAATGCGCATTCAGACGGGACAAGAGCGAAGAGCGTAAAGCCTGCCCTGTGTGCATAACCATCATGTAACTAAAGACAGAAAAACATGCAAGGGGCTCAAAAGTGCTGGCTAAGGCTTAAGGGATGGGCACAAGTGCTGGCTAAGGCTTAAGGCATGGGCACAAGTGCTGGCTAGGCTTAAGGCATGGGCACAAGTGCTGGCTAGGCTTAAGGCAACGGCACAAGTGCTGGCTATGCTTAAGGCAACGGCACAAGTGCTGGCTAGGCTTAAGGCATGGGCACAAGTGCTGGCTAGGCTTAAGGCATGGGCACAAGTGCTGGCTAAGGTTTAAGGCATGGGCACAAGTGCTGGCTAAGGCTTAAGGCATGGGCACAAGTGCTGGCTAAGGCTTAAGGCATGGGCACAAGTGCTGGCTAAGGCTTAAGGCATGGGCACAAGTGCTGGCTAAGGCTTAAGGCATGGGCACAAGTGCTGGCTAAGGCTTAAGGCATGGGCACAAGTGCTGGCTAGGCATAAGGCATGGGCACAAGTGCTGGCTAGGCATAAGGCATGGGCACAAGTGCTGGCTAGGCATAAGGCATGGGCACAAGTGCTGGCTAAGGCTTAAGGCATGGGCACAAATGCTGGCTAAGGCTTAAGGCATGGGCACAAATGCTGGCTAAGGCTTAAGGCATGGGCACAAGTGCTGGCTAAGGCTTAAGGCATGGGCACAAGTGCTGGCTAGGCATAAGGCATGGGCACAAGTGCTGGCTAAGGCTTAAGGCATGGGCACAAGTGCTGGCTAAGGCTTAAGGCATGGGCACAAGTGCTGGCTAAGGTTTAAGGCATGGGCACAAGTGCTGGCTAAGGTTTAAGGCATGGGCACAAGTGCTGGCTAAGGTTTAAGGCATGGGCACAAGTGCTGGCTAAGGTTTAAGGCATGGGCACAAGTGCTGGCTAAGGCTTAAGGCATGGGCACAAGTGCTGGCTAAGGCTTAAGGCATGGGCATAAGTGCTGGCTAAGGCTTAAGGCATGGGCACAAGAGCTGGCTAGGCTTAAGGCATGGGCACAAGTGCTGGCTAGGCTTAAGGCATGGGCACAAGTGCTGGCTAGGCTTAAGGCATACGGCTAACTCTTTGCACTCTTTGCATAAAGGGTTAGGCACCCATAGGGGTGAAGAGCTAGCTTTCACCCCTCTACTCTGTACTTGGACATTTAGGACTAGATCCTTTGTTGTACAGTGCGGAGCCTCTCCATAACCCCATGCTCCAAGCGACCAGGCACTTCTTGTCTGTCCTCCGTAAATGGGTAATGCCTTCTTCCCCAATTACAGTCGTGCATGCGCATTCAGACGGGACAAGAGCGAAGAGCGTAAAGCCTGCCCTGTGTGCATAACCATCATGTAACTAAAGACAGAAAAACAAACATGCAAGGGGCTCAAAAGTGCTGGCTAAGGCTTAAGGCATGGGCAAAAGTGCTGGCTAAGGCTTAAGGCATGGGCACAAGTGCTGGCTAAGGCTTAAGGCATGGGCACAAGTGCTGGCTAAGGCTTAAGGCATGGGCACAAGTGCTGGCTAAGGCTTAAGGCATGGGCACAAGTGCTGGCTATGGCTTAAGGCATGGGCACAAGTGCTGGCTAAGGCTTAAGGCATGGGCACAAGTGCTGGCTAAGGCTTAAGGCATGGGCACAAGTGCTGGCTAGGCTTAAGGCATGAGCACAAGTGCTGGCTAGGCTTAAGGCAACGGCACAAGTGCTGGCTATGCTTAAGGCAACTGCACAAGTGCTGGCTAGGCTTAAGTTATGGGCACAAGTGCTAACTAGGCATAAGGCATGGGCACAAGTGCTGGCTATGCATAAGGCATGGGCACAAGTGCTGGCTAGGCATAAGGCATGGGCACAAGTGCTGGCTAGGCATAAGGCATGGGCACAAGTGCTGGCTAGGCATAAGGCATGGGCACAAGTGCTGGCTAGGTAAAAGACATGGGCACAAGTGCTGGCTAAGGTTTAAGGCATGGGCACAAGTGCTGGCTAAGGCTTAAGGCATGGGCACAAGTGCTGGCTAGGCATAAGGCATGGGCACAAGTGCTGGCTAGGCATAAGGCATGGGCACAAGTGCTGGCTAGGCATAAGGCATGGGCACAAGTGCTGGCTAAGGCTTAAGGCATGGGCACAAGTGCTGGCTAAGGCTTTAGGCATGGGCACAAGTGCTGGCTAAGGCTTAAGGCATGGGCACAAGTGCTGGCTAAGGCTTAAGGCATGGGCACAAGTGCTGGCTAAGGCTTAAGGCATGGGCACAAGTACTGGCTAGGCTTAAGGCATGGGCACAAGTGCTGGCTATGCTTAAGGCAACGGCACAAGTGGTGGCTAGGCTTAAGGCAACGGCACAAGTGCTGGCTAAGCTTAAGGCATGGGCACAAGTGCTGGCTAGGCTTAAGGCATGAGCACAAGTGCTGGCTAGGCATAAGGCATGGGCACAAGTGCTGGCTAGGCATAAGGCATGGGCACAAGTGCTGGCTAAGGCTTAAGGCATGGGCACAAGTGCTGGCTAAGGCTTAAGGCATGGGCACAAGTGCTGGCTAAGGCTTAAGGCATGGACACAAGTGCTGGCTAAGGCTTAAGGCATGGGCACAAGTACTGGCTAGGCTTAAGGCATGGGCACAAGTGCTGGCTAAGGCTTAAGGCAACGGCACAAGTGCTGGCTAGGTTTAAGGCAACGGCACAAGTGATGGCTAGGCTTAAGTCATGGGCACAAGAGATGGCTAGGCTTAAGGCATGGGTACAAGTGCTGGCTAGGCATAAGGCATGGGCACAAGTGCTGGCTAGGCATAAGGCATGGGCACAAGTGCTGGCTAGGCATAAGGCATGGGCACAAGTGCTGGCTAGCCATAAGACATGGGCACAAGTGCTGGCTAAGGCTTAAGGCATGGGCACAAGTGCTGGCTAAGGCTTAAGGCATGGGCACAAGTGCTGGCTAAGGCTTAAGGCCTTGGCACAAGTGCTGGCTAAGGCTTAAGCCTGGGCACAAGTGCTGGCTAGGCTTAAGGCCTGGGCACAAGTGCTGGCTAGGCTTAAGGCATGGGCACAAGTGCTGGCTAAGGCTTAAGGCATGGGCACAAGTGCTGGCTAAGGCTTAAGGCATGGGTACAAGTGCTGGCTAGGCTTAAGGCATGGGCACAAGTGCTGGCTAGGCTTAAGGCAAGGCATACGGCTAACTCTTTGCACTCTTTGCATAAAGGGTTAGGCACCCATAGGGGTGAAGAGCTGGCTTTCACCCCTCTACTCTGTACTTGGACATTTAGGACTAGATCCTTTGTTGTACAGTGCGGAGCCTCTCCATAAACCCATGCTCCAAGCGACCAGGCACTTCTTGTCTGTCCTCCGTAAATGGGTAATGCCTTCTTCCCCAATTACAGTCGTGAATGCGCATTCAGACGGGACAAGAGCGAAGAGCGTAAAGCCTGCCCTGTGTGCATAACCATCATGTAACTAAAGACAGAAAAACATGCAAGGGGCTCAAAAGTGCTGGCTAAGGCTTAAGGGATGGGCACAAGTGCTGGCTAAGGCTTAAGGCATGGGCACAAGTGCTGGCTAGGCTTAAGGCATGGGCACAAGTGCTGGCTAGGCTTAAGGCAACGGCACAAGTGCTGGCTATGCTTAAGGCAACGGCACAAGTGCTGGCTAGGCTTAAGGCATGGGCACAAGTGCTGGCTAGGCTTAAGGCATGGGCACAAGTGCTGGCTAAGGTTTAAGGCATGGGCACAAGTGCTGGCTAAGGCTTAAGGCATGGGCACAAGTGCTGGCTAAGGCTTAAGGCATGGGCACAAGTGCTGGCTAAGGCTTAAGGCATGGGCACAAGTGCTGGCTAAGGCTTAAGGCATGGGCACAAGTGCTGGCTAAGGCTTAAGGCATGGGCACAAGTGCTGGCTAGGCATAAGGCATGGGCACAAGTGCTGGCTAGGCATAAGGCATGGGCACAAGTGCTGGCTAGGCATAAGGCATGGGCACAAGTGCTGGCTAAGGCTTAAGGCATGGGCACAAATGCTGGCTAAGGCTTAAGGCATGGGCACAAATGCTGGCTAAGGCTTAAGGCATGGGCACAAGTGCTGGCTAAGGCTTAAGGCATGGGCACAAGTGCTGGCTAGGCATAAGGCATGGGCACAAGTGCTGGCTAAGGCTTAAGGCATGGGCACAAGTGCTGGCTAAGGCTTAAGGCATGGGCACAAGTGCTGGCTAAGGCTTAAGGCATGGGCACAAGTGCTGGCTAAGGCTTAAGGCATGGGCACAAGTGCTGGCTAAGGCTTAAGGCATGGGCACAAGTGCTGGCTAAGGCTTAAGGCATGGGCACAAGTGCTGGCTAAGGCTTAAGGCCTGGGCACAAGTGCTGGCTAGGCTTAAGGCCTGGGCACAAGTGCTGGCTAGGCTTAAGGCATGGGCACAAGTGCTGGCTAGGCATAAGGCAAGGGCACAAGTGCTGGCTAGGCATAAGGCATGGGCACAAGTGCTGGCTAAGGCTTAAGGCATGGGCACAAGTGCTGGCTAAGGCTTAAGGCATGGGCACAAGTGCTGGCTAAGGCTTAAGGCATGGGCACAAGTGCTGGCTAAGGCTTAAGGCATGGGCACAAGTGCTGGCTAAGGCTTAAGGCATGGGCACAAGTGCTGGCTAAGGCTTAAGGCATGGGCACAAGTGCTGGCTAAGGCTTAAGGCCTGGGCACAAGTGCTGGCTAGGCTTAAGGCCTGGGCACAAGTGCTGGCTAGGCTTAAGGCATGGGCACAAGTGCTGGCTAGGCATAAGGCAAGGGCACAAGTGCTGGCTAGGCATAAGGCATGGGCACAAGTGCTGGCTAGGCATAAGACATGGGCACAAGTGCTGGCTATGCTTAAGGCAACGGCACAAGTGCTGGCTAGGCTTAAGGCATGGGCACAAGTGCTGGCTAGGCTTAAGGCATGGGCACAAGTGCTGGCTAGGCTTAAGGCATGGGCACAAGTGCTGGCTAAGGCTTAAGGCATGGGCACAAGTGCTGGCTAAGGCTTAAGGCATGGGCACAAGTGCTGGCTAAGGCTTAAGGCATGGGCACAAGTGCTGGCTAAGGCTTAAGGCATGGGCACAAGTGCTGGCTAAGGCTTAAGGCATGGGCACAAGTGCTGGCTAAGGCTTAAGGCATGGGCACAAGTGCTGGCTAAGGCTTAAGGCATGGGCACAAGTGCTGGCTAAGGCTTAAGGCCTGGGCACAAGTGCTGGCTAGGCTTAAGGCCTGGGCACAAGTGATGGCTAGGCTTAAGGCATGGGCACAAGTGCTGGCTAGGCATAAGGCAAGGGCACAAGTGCTGGCTAGGCATAAGGCATGGGCACAAGTGCTGGCTAGGCATAAGGCATGGGCACAAGTGCTGGCTAGGCATAAGACATGGGTATAAGTGCTGGCTAGGCTTAAGGCAACGGTACAAGTGCTGGCTATGCTTAAGGCAACGGCACAAGTGCTGGCTAGGCATAAGGCATGGGCACAAGTGCTGGCTAGGCATAAGGCATGGGCACAAGTGCTGGCTAGGCATAAGGCATGGGCACAAGTGCTGGCTAGGCATAAGGCATGGGCACAAGTGCTGGCTAGGCATAAGACATGGGTATAAGTGCTGGCTAGGCATAAGACATGGGCACAAGTGCTGGCTAAGGTTTAAGGCATGGGCACAAGTGCTGGCTAAGGCTTAAGGCATGGGCACAAGTGCTGGCTAAGGCTTAAGGCATGGGCACAAGTGCTGGCTAAGGCTTAAGGCATGGGCACAAGTGCTGGCTAAGGCTTAAGGCATGGGCACAAGTGCTGGCTAAGGCTTAAGGCATGGGCACAAGTGCTGGCTAGGCATAAGGCATGGGCACAAGTGCTGGCTAGGCATAAGGCATGGGCACAAGTGCTGGCTAGGCATAAGGCATGGGCACAAGTGCTGGCTAGGCATAAGGCATGGGCACAAGTGCTGGCTAAGGCTTAAGGCATGGGCACAAGTGCTGGCTAAGGCTTAAGGCATGGGCACAAGTGCTGGCTAAGGCTTAAGGCATGGGCACAAGTGCTGGCTAAGGCTTAAGGCATGGGCACAAGTACTGGCTAGGCTTAAGGCATGGGCACAAGTGCTGGCTATGCTTAAGGCAACGGCACAAGTGCTGGCTATGCTTAAGGCATGGGCACAAGTGCTGGCTAGGCTTAAGGCATGGGCACAAGTGCTGGCTAAGGCTTAATGCATGGGCACAAGTGCTGGCTAAGGCTTAAGGTATGGGCACAAGTGCTGGCTAAGGTTTAAGGCATGGGCACAAGTGCTGGCTAAGGCTTAAGGCATGGGCACAAGTGCTGGCTAAGGCTTAAGGCATGGGCACAAGTGCTGGCTAAGGCTTAAGGCATGGGCACAAGTGCTGGCTAAGGCTTAAGGCATGGGCACAAGTGCTGGCTAAGGCTTAAGGCATGGGCACAAGTGCTGGCTAAGGCTTAAGGCATGGGCACAAGTGCTGGCTAGGCATAAGGCATGGGCACAAGTGCTGGCTAGGCATAAGGCATGGGCACAAGTGCTGGCTAGGCATAAGGCATGGGCACAAGTGCTGGCTAAGGCTTAAGGCATGGGCACAAGTGCTGGCTAAGGCTTAAGGCATGGGCACAAGTGCTGGCTAAGGCTTAAGGCATGGGCACAAGTGCTGGCTAAGGCTTAAGGCAACGGCACAAGTGCTGGCTATGCTTAAGGCAACGGCACAAGTGCTGGCTAGGCTTAAGGCATGGGCACAAGTGCTGGCTAGGCTTAAGGCATGAGCACAAGTGCTGGCTAGGCATAAGGCATGGGCACAAGTGCTGGCTAGGAATAAGGCATGGGCACAAGTGCTGGCTAAGGCTTAAGGCATGGGCACAAGTGCTGGCTAAGGCTTAAGGCATGGGCACAAGTGCTGGCTAAGGCTTAAAGCATGGGCACAAGTACTGGCTAGGCTTAAGGCACGGGCACAAGTGCTGGATAAGGCTTCAGGCAACGGCACAAGTGATGGCTAGGCTTAAGGCATGGGCACAAGAGTTGGCTAGGCTTAAGGCATGGGTACAAGTGCTGGCTAGGCTTAAGGCATGGGCACAAGTGCTGGCTAGGCATAAGGCATGGGCACAAGTGCTGGCTAGGCATAAGGCATGGGCACAAGTGCTGGCTAGGCATAAGGCATGGGCACAAGTGCTGGCTAAGGCTTAAGGCCTGGGCACAAGTGCTGGCTAAGGCTTAAGGCCTGGGCACAAGTGCTGGCTAAGGCTTAAGGCCTGGGCACAAGTGCTGGCTAAGGCTTAAGGCCTGGGCACAAGTGCTGGCTAGGCTTAAGGCCTGGGCACAAGTGCTGGCTAGGCTTAAGGCCTGGGCACAAGTGCTGGCTAGGCTTAAGGCCTGGGCACAAGTGCTGGCTAGGCTTAAGGCCTGGGCACAAGTGCTGGCTAGGCATAAGGCATGGGCACAGGTGCTGGCTAGGCATAAGGCATGGGCACAAGTGCTGGCTAGGCATAAGGCATGGGCACAAGTGCTGGCTAGGCATAAGGCATGGGCACAAGTGCTGGCTAGGCATAAGGCATGGGCACAAGTGCTGGCTAAGGCTTAAGGCATGGGCACAAGTGCTGGCTAAGGCTTAAGGCATGGGCACAAGTGCTGGCTAAGGCTTAAGGCATGGGCACAAGTGCTGGCTAAGGCTTAAGGCATGGGCACAAGTGCTGGCTAAGGCTTAAGGCATGGGCACAAGTGCTGGCTAAGGCTTAAGGCATGGGCACAAGTGCTGGCTAAGGTTTAAGGCATGGGCACAAGTGCTGGCTAAGGTTTAAGGCATGGGCACAAGTGCTGGCTAAGGTTTAAGGCATGGGCACAAGTGCTGGCTAAGGTTTAAGGCATGGGCACAAGTGCTGGCTAAGGCTTAAGGCATGGGCACAAGTGCTGGCTAAGGCTTAAGGCATGGGCATAAGTGCTGGCTAAGGCTTAAGGCATGGGCACAAGAGCTGGCTAGGCTTAAGGCATGGGCACAAGTGCTGGCTAGGCTTAAGGCATGGGCACAAGTGCTGGCTAGGCTTAAGGCATACGGCTAACTCTTTGCACTCTTTGCATAAAGGGTTAGGCACCCATAGGGGTGAAGAGCTAGCTTTCACCCCTCTACTCTGTACTTGGACATTTAGGACTAGATCCTTTGTTGTACAGTGCGGAGCCTCTCCATAACCCCATGCTCCAAGCGACCAGGCACTTCTTGTCTGTCCTCCGTAAATGGGTAATGCCTTCTTCCCCAATTACAGTCGTGCATGCGCATTCAGACGGGACAAGAGCGAAGAGCGTAAAGCCTGCCCTGTGTGCATAACCATCATGTAACTAAAGACAGAAAAACAAACATGCAAGGGGCTCAAAAGTGCTGGCTAAGGCTTAAGGCATGGGCAAAAGTGCTGGCTAAGGCTTAAGGCATGGGCACAAGTGCTGGCTAAGGCTTAAGGCATGGGCACAAGTGCTGGCTAAGGCTTAAGGCATGGGCACAAGTGCTGGCTAAGGCTTAAGGCATGGGCACAAGTGCTGGCTATGGCTTAAGGCATGGGCACAAGTGCTGGCTAAGGCTTAAGGCATGGGCACAAGTGCTGGCTAAGGCTTAAGGCATGGGCACAAGTGCTGGCTAGGCTTAAGGCATGAGCACAAGTGCTGGCTAGGCTTAAGGAAACGGCACAAGTGCTGGCTATGCTTAAGGCAACTGCACAAGTGCTGGCTAGGCTTAAGTTATGGGCACAAGTGCTAACTAGGCATAAGGCATGGGCACAAGTGCTGGCTATGCATAAGGCATGGGCACAAGTGCTGGCTAGGCATAAGGCAT
Organism: Ranitomeya imitator; assembly: GCF_032444005.1. Taxonomy (NCBI): domain Eukaryota; kingdom Metazoa; phylum Chordata; class Amphibia; order Anura; family Dendrobatidae; genus Ranitomeya; species Ranitomeya imitator. The sequence continues at coordinate 115,027 of NW_027194424.1, forward strand.
GGGCACAAGTGCTGGCTAGGCATAAGGCATGGGCACAAGTGCTGGCTAGGCATAAGGCATGGGCACAAGTGCTGGCTAGGTAAAAGACATGGGCACAAGTGCTGGCTAAGGTTTAAGGCATGGGCACAAGTGCTGGCTAAGGCTTAAGGCATGGGCACAAGTGCTGGCTAGGCATAAGGCATGGGCACAAGTGCTGGCTAGGCATAAGGCATGGGCACAAGTGCTGGCTAGGCATAAGGCATGGGCACAAGTGCTGGCTAAGGCTTAAGGCATGGGCACAAGTGCTGGCTAAGGCTTTAGGCATGGGCACAAGTGCTGGCTAAGGCTTAAGGCATGGGCACAAGTGCTGGCTAAGGCTTAAGGCATGGGCACAAGTGCTGGCTAAGGCTTAAGGCATGGGCACAAGTACTGGCTAGGCTTAAGGCATGGGCACAAGTGCTGGCTATGCTTAAGGCAACGGCACAAGTGGTGGCTAGGCTTAAGGCAACGGCACAAGTGCTGGCTAAGCTTAAGGCATGGGCACAAGTGCTGGCTAGGCTTAAGGCATGAGCACAAGTGCTGGCTAGGCATAAGGCATGGGCACAAGTGCTGGCTAGGCATAAGGCATGGGCACAAGTGCTGGCTAAGGCTTAAGGCATGGGCACAAGTGCTGGCTAAGGCTTAAGGCATGGGCACAAGTGCTGGCTAAGGCTTAAGGCATGGACACAAGTGCTGGCTAAGGCTTAAGGCATGGGCACAAGTACTGGCTAGGCTTAAGGCATGGGCACAAGTGCTGGCTAAGGCTTAAGGCAACGGCACAAGTGCTGGCTAGGTTTAAGGCAACGGCACAAGTGATGGCTAGGCTTAAGTCATGGGCACAAGAGATGGCTAGGCTTAAGGCATGGGTACAAGTGCTGGCTAGGCATAAGGCATGGGCACAAGTGCTGGCTAGGCATAAGGCATGGGCACAAGTGCTGGCTAGGCATAAGGCATGGGCACAAGTGCTGGCTAGCCAAAAGACATGGGCACAAGTGCTGGCTAAGGCTTAAGGCATGGGCACAAGTGCTGGCTAAGGCTTAAGGCATGGGCACAAGTGCTGGCTAAGGCTTAAGGCCTTGGCACAAGTGCTGGCTAAGGCTTAAGCCTGGGCACAAGTGCTGGCTAGGCTTAAGGCCTGGGCACAAGTGCTGGCTAGGCTTAAGGCATGGGCACAAGTGCTGGCTAAGGCTTAAGGCATGGGCACAAGTGCTGGCTAAGGCTTAAGGCATGGGTACAAGTGCTGGCTAGGCTTAAGGCATGGGCACAAGTGCTGGCTAGGCTTAAGGCAAGGCATACGGCTAACTCTTTGCACTCTTTGCATAAAGGGTTAGGCACCCATAGGGGTGAAGAGCTGGCTTTCACCCCTCTACTCTGTACTTGGACATTTAGGACTAGATCCTTTGTTGTACAGTGCGGAGCCTCTCCATAAACCCATGCTCCAAGCGACCAGGCACTTCTTGTCTGTCCTCCGTAAATGGGTAATGCCTTCTTCCCCAATTACAGTCGTGAATGCGCATTCAGACGGGACAAGAGCGAAGAGCGTAAAGCCTGCCCTGTGTGCATAACCATCATGTAACTAAAGACAGAAAAACATGCAAGGGGCTCAAAAGTGCTGGCTAAGGCTTAAGGGATGGGCACAAGTGCTGGCTAAGGCTTAAGGCATGGGCACAAGTGCTGGCTAGGCTTAAGGCATGGGCACAAGTGCTGGCTAGGCTTAAGGCAACGGCACAAGTGCTGGCTATGCTTAAGGCAACGGCACAAGTGCTGGCTAGGCTTAAGGCATGGGCACAAGTGCTGGCTAGGCTTAAGGCATGGGCACAAGTGCTGGCTAAGGTTTAAGGCATGGGCACAAGTGCTGGCTAAGGCTTAAGGCATGGGCACAAGTGCTGGCTAAGGCTTAAGGCATGGGCACAAGTGCTGGCTAAGGCTTAAGGCATGGGCACAAGTGCTGGCTAAGGCTTAAGGCATGGGCACAAGTGCTGGCTAAGGCTTAAGGCATGGGCACAAGTGCTGGCTAGGCATAAGGCATGGGCACAAGTGCTGGCTAGGCATAAGGCATGGGCACAAGTGCTGGCTAGGCATAAGGCATGGGCACAAGTGCTGGCTAAGGCTTAAGGCATGGGCACAAATGCTGGCTAAGGCTTAAGGCATGGGCACAAATGCTGGCTAAGGCTTAAGGCATGGGCACAAGTGCTGGCTAAGGCTTAAGGCAACGGCACAAGTGCTGGCTATGCTTAAGGCAACGGCACAAGTGCTGGCTAGGCTTAAGGCATGGGCACAAGTGCTGGCTAGGCTTAAGGCATGGGCACAAGTGCTGGCTAGGCTTAAGGCATGGGCACAAGTGCTGGCTAAGGCTTAAGGCATGGGCACAAGTGCTGGCTAAGGCTTAAGGCATGGGCACAAGTGCTGGCTAAGGCTTAAGGCATGGGCACAAGTGCTGGCTAAGGCTTAAGGCATGGGCACAAGTGCTGGCTAAGGCTTAAGGCATGGGCACAAGTGCTGGCTAAGGCTTAAGGCATGGGCACAAGTGCTGGCTAAGGCTTAAGGCATGGGCACAAGTGCTGGCTAAGGCTTAAGGCCTGGGCACAAGTGCTGGCTAGGCTTAAGGCCTGGGCACAAGTGCTGGCTAGGCTTAAGGCATGGGCACAAGTGCTGGCTAGGCATAAGGCAAGGGCACAAGTGCTGGCTAGGCATAAGGCAAGGGCACAAGTGCTGGCTAAGGCTTAAGGCATGGGCACAAGTGCTGGCTATGCTTAAGGCAATGGCACAAGTGCTGGCTATGCTTAAGGCAACGGCACAAGTGCTGGCTAAGGCTTAATGCATGGGCACAAGTGCTGGCTAAGGCTTAAGGTATGGGCACAAGTGCTGGCTAAGGTTTAAGGCATGGGCACAAGTGCTGGCTAAGGCTTAAGGCATGGGCACAAGTGCTGGCTAAGGCTTAAGGCATGGGCACAAGTGCTGGCTAAGGCTTAAGGCATGGGCACAAGTGCTGGCTAAGGCTTAAGGCATGGGCACAAGTGCTGGCTAAGGCTTAAGGCATGGGCACAAGTGCTGGCTAGGCTTAAGGCATGGGCACAAGTGCTGGCTAGGCTTAAGGCAACGGCACAAGTGCTGGTTATGCTTAAGGCAACGGCACAAGTGCTGGCTAGGCTTAAGGCATGGGCACAAGTGCTGGCGAGGCTTAAGGCATGGGCACAAGTGCTGGCTAGGCATAAGGCATGGGCACAAGTGCTGGCTAGGCATAAGGCATGGGCACAAGTGCTGGCTAGGTATAAGGCATGGGCACAAGTGCTGGCTAGGCATAAGGCATGGGCACAAGTGCTGGCTAGGCATAAGACATGGGCACAAGTGCTGGCTAAGGTTTAAGGCATGGGCACAAGTGCTGGCTAAGGCTTAAGGCATGGGCACAAGTGCTGGCTAAGGCTTAAGGCATGGGCACAAGTGCTGGCTAAGGCTTAAGGCATGGGCACAAGTGCTGGCTAGGCATAAGGCATGGGCACAAGTGCTGGCTAGGCATAAGGCATGGGCAGAAGTGCTGGCTAAGGCTTAAGGCATGGGCACAAGTGCTGGCTAAGGCTTAAGGCATGGGCACAAGTGCTGGCTAAGGCTTAAGGCATGGGCACAAGTGCTGGCTATGCTTAAGGCAACGGCACAAGTGCTGGCTAGGCTTAAGGCATGGGCACAAGTGCTGGCTAAGGCTTAAGGCATGGGCACAAGTGCTGGCTAAGGCTTAAGGCATGGGCACAAGTGCTGGCTAAGGCTTAAGGCATGGGCACAAGTGCTGGCTAAGGCTTAAGGCATGGGCACAAGTGCTGGCTATGGCTTAAGGCATGGGCACAAGTGCTGGCTAAGGCTTAAGGCATGGGCACAAGTGCTGGCTAAGGCTTAAGGCATGGGCACAAGTGCTGGCTAGGCTTAAGGCATGAGCACAAGTGCTGGCTAGGCTTAAGGCAACGGCACAAGTGCTGGCTATGCTTAAGGCAACTGCACAAGTGCTGGCTAGGCTTAAGTTATGGGCACAAGTGCTAACTAGGCATAAGGCATGGGCACAAGTGCTGGCTATGCATAAGGCATGGGCACAAGTGCTGGCTAGGCATAAGGCATGGGCACAAGTGCTGGCTAGGCATAAGGCATGGGCACAAGTGCTGGCTAGGCATAAGGCATGGGCACAAGTGCTGGCTAGGTAAAAGACATGGGCACAAGTGCTGGCTAAGGTTTAAGGCATGGGCACAAGTGCTGGCTAAGGCTTAAGGCATGGGCACAAGTGCTGGCTAGGCATAAGGCATGGGCACAAGTGCTGGCTAGGCATAAGGCATGGGCACAAGTGCTGGCTAGGCATAAGGCATGGGCACAAGTGCTGGCTAAGGCTTAAGGCATGGGCACAAGTGCTGGCTAAGGCTTTAGGCATGGGCACAAGTGCTGGCTAAGGCTTAAGGCATGGGCACAAGTGCTGGCTAAGGCTTAAGGCATGGGCACAAGTGCTGGCTAAGGCTTAAGGCATGGGCACAAGTACTGGCTAGGCTTAAGGCATGGGCACAAGTGCTGGCTATGCTTAAGGCAACGGCACAAGTGGTGGCTAGGCTTAAGGCAACGGCACAAGTGCTGGCTAAGCTTAAGGCATGGGCACAAGTGCTGGCTAGGCTTAAGGCATGAGCACAAGTGCTGGCTAGGCATAAGGCATGGGCACAAGTGCTGGCTAGGCATAAGGCATGGGCACAAGTGCTGGCTAAGGCTTAAGGCATGGGCACAAGTGCTGGCTAAGGCTTAAGGCATGGGCACAAGTGCTGGCTAAGGCTTAAGGCATGGACACAAGTGCTGGCTAAGGCTTAAGGCATGGGCACAAGTACTGGCTAGGCTTAAGGCATGGGCACAAGTGCTGGCTAAGGCTTAAGGCAACGGCACAAGTGCTGGCTAGGTTTAAGGCAACGGCACAAGTGATGGCTAGGCTTAAGTCATGGGCACAAGAGATGGCTAGGCTTAAGGCATGGGTACAAGTGCTGGCTAGGCATAAGGCATGGGCACAAGTGCTGGCTAGGCATAAGGCATGGGCACAAGTGCTGGCTAGGCATAAGGCATGGGCACAAGTGCTGGCTAGCCATAAGACATGGGCACAAGTGCTGGCTAAGGCTTAAGGCATGGGCACAAGTGCTGGCTAAGGCTTAAGGCATGGGCACAAGTGCTGGCTAAGGCTTAAGGCCTTGGCACAAGTGCTGGCTAAGGCTTAAGCCTGGGCACAAGTGCTGGCTAGGCTTAAGGCCTGGGCACAAGTGCTGGCTAGGCTTAAGGCATGGGCACAAGTGCTGGCTAAGGCTTAAGGCATGGGCACAAGTGCTGGCTAAGGCTTAAGGCATGGGTACAAGTGCTGGCTAGGCTTAAGGCATGGGCACAAGTGCTGGCTAGGCTTAAGGCAAGGCATACGGCTAACTCTTTGCACTCTTTGCATAAAGGGTTAGGCACCCATAGGGGTGAAGAGCTGGCTTTCACCCCTCTACTCTGTACTTGGACATTTAGGACTAGATCCTTTGTTGTACAGTGCGGAGCCTCTCCATAAACCCATGCTCCAAGCGACCAGGCACTTCTTGTCTGTCCTCCGTAAATGGGTAATGCCTTCTTCCCCAATTACAGTCGTGAATGCGCATTCAGACGGGACAAGAGCGAAGAGCGTAAAGCCTGCCCTGTGTGCATAACCATCATGTAACTAAAGACAGAAAAACATGCAAGGGGCTCAAAAGTGCTGGCTAAGGCTTAAGGGATGGGCACAAGTGCTGGCTAAGGCTTAAGGCATGGGCACAAGTGCTGGCTAGGCTTAAGGCATGGGCACAAGTGCTGGCTAGGCTTAAGGCAACGGCACAAGTGCTGGCTATGCTTAAGGCAACGGCACAAGTGCTGGCTAGGCTTAAGGCATGGGCACAAGTGCTGGCTAGGCTTAAGGCATGGGCACAAGTGCTGGCTAAGGTTTAAGGCATGGGCACAAGTGCTGGCTAAGGCTTAAGGCATGGGCACAAGTGCTGGCTAAGGCTTAAGGCATGGGCACAAGTGCTGGCTAAGGCTTAAGGCATGGGCACAAGTGCTGGCTAAGGCTTAAGGCATGGGCACAAGTGCTGGCTAAGGCTTAAGGCATGGGCACAAGTGCTGGCTAGGCATAAGGCATGGGCACAAGTGCTGGCTAGGCATAAGGCATGGGCACAAGTGCTGGCTAGGCATAAGGCATGGGCACAAGTGCTGGCTAAGGCTTAAGGCATGGGCACAAATGCTGGCTAAGGCTTAAGGCATGGGCACAAATGCTGGCTAAGGCTTAAGGCATGGGCACAAGTGCTGGCTAAGGCTTAAGGCAACGGCACAAGTGCTGGCTATGCTTAAGGCAACGGCACAAGTGCTGGCTAGGCTTAAGGCATGGGCACAAGTGCTGGCTAGGCTTAAGGCATGGGCACAAGTGCTGGCTAGGCTTAAGGCATGGGCACAAGTGCTGGCTAAGGCTTAAGGCATGGGCACAAGTGCTGGCTAAGGCTTAAGGCATGGGCACAAGTGCTGGCTAAGGCTTAAGGCATGGGCACAAGTGCTGGCTAAGGCTTAAGGCATGGGCACAAGTGCTGGCTAAGGCTTAAGGCATGGGCACAAGTGCTGGCTAAGGCTTAAGGCATGGGCACAAGTGCTGGCTAAGGCTTAAGGCATGGGCACAAGTGCTGGCTAAGGCTTAAGGCCTGGGCACAAGTGCTGGCTAGGCTTAAGGCCTGGGCACAAGTGCTGGCTAGGCTTAAGGCATGGGCACAAGTGCTGGCTAGGCATAAGGCAAGGGCACAAGTGCTGGCTAGGCATAAGGCAAGGGCACAAGTGCTGGCTAAGGCTTAAGGCATGGGCACAAGTGCTGGCTATGCTTAAGGCAATGGCACAAGTGCTGGCTATGCTTAAGGCAACGGCACAAGTGCTGGCTAAGGCTTAATGCATGGGCACAAGTGCTGGCTAAGGCTTAAGGTATGGGCACAAGTGCTGGCTAAGGTTTAAGGCATGGGCACAAGTGCTGGCTAAGGCTTAAGGCATGGGCACAAGTGCTGGCTAAGGCTTAAGGCATGGGCACAAGTGCTGGCTAAGGCTTAAGGCATGGGCACAAGTGCTGGCTAAGGCTTAAGGCATGGGCACAAGTGCTGGCTAAGGCTTAAGGCATGGGCACAAGTGCTGGCTAGGCTTAAGGCATGGGCACAAGTGCTGGCTAGGCTTAAGGCAACGGCACAAGTGCTGGTTATGCTTAAGGCAACGGCACAAGTGCTGGCTAGGCTTAAGGCATGGGCACAAGTGCTGGCGAGGCTTAAGGCATGGGCACAAGTGCTGGCTAGGCATAAGGCATGGGCACAAGTGCTGGCTAGGCATAAGGCATGGGCACAAGTGCTGGCTAGGTATAAGGCATGGGCACAAGTGCTGGCTAGGCATAAGGCATGGGCACAAGTGCTGGCTAGGCATAAGACATGGGCACAAGTGCTGGCTAAGGTTTAAGGCATGGGCACAAGTGCTGGCTAAGGCTTAAGGCATGGGCACAAGTGCTGGCTAAGGCTTAAGGCATGGGCACAAGTGCTGGCTAAGGCTTAAGGCATGGGCACAAGTGCTGGCTAGGCATAAGGCATGGGCACAAGTGCTGGCTAGGCATAAGGCATGGGCACAAGTGCTGGCTAAGGCTTAAGGCATGGGCACAAGTGCTGGCTAAGGCTTAAGGCATGGGCACAAGTGCTGGCTAAGGCTTAAGGCATGGGCACAAGTGCTGGCTATGCTTAAGGCAACGGCACAAGTGCTGGCTAGGCTTAAGGCATGGGCACAAGTGCTGGCTAAGGCTTAAGGCATGGGCACAAGTGCTGGCTAAGGCTTAAGGCATGGGCACAAGTGCTGGCTAAGGCTTAAGGCATGGGCACAAGTGCTGGCTAAGGCTTAAGGCATGGGCACAAGTGCTGGCTAAGGCTTAAGGCATGGGCACAAGTGCTGGCTAAGGCTTAAGGCATGGGCACAAGTGCTGGCTAAGGCTTAAGGCATGGGCACAAGTGCTGGCTAAGGCTTAAGGCCTGGGCACAAGTGCTGGCTAGGCTTAAGGCCTGGGCACAAGTGCTGGCTAGGCTTAAGGCATGGGCACAAGTGCTGGCTAGGCATAAGGCAAGGGCACAAGTGCTGGCTAAGGCTTAAGGCATGGGCACAAGTGCTGGCTATGCTTAAGGCAATGGCACAAGTGCTGGCTATGCTTAAGGCAACGGCACAAGTGCTGGCTAAGGCTTAATGCATGGGCACAAGTGCTGGCTAAGGCTTAAGGTATGGGCACAAGTGCTGGCTAAGGTTTAAGGCATGGGCACAAGTGCTGGCTAAGGCTTAAGGCATGGGCACAAGTGCTGGCTAAGGCTTAAGGCATGGGCACAAGTGCTGGCTAAGGCTTAAGGCATGGGCACAAGTGCTGGCTAAGACTTAAGGCATGGGCACAAGTGCTGGCTAGGCTTAAGGCATGGGCACAAGTGCTGGCTAGGCTTAAGGAAACGGCACAAGTGCTGGTTATGCTTAAGGCAACGGCACAAGTGCTGGCTAGGCTTAAGGCATGGGCACAAGTGCTGGCTAAGGCTTAAGGCATGGGCACAAGTGCTGGCTAAGGCTTAAGGCATGGGCACAAGTGCTGGCTAGGCTTAAGGCATGGGCACAAGTGCTGGCTAGGCTTAAGGAAACGGCACAAGTGCTGGTTATGCTTAAGGCAACGGCACAAGTGCTGGCTAGGCTTAAGGCATGGGCACAAGTGCTGGCTAGGCTTAAGGCATGGGCACAAGTGCTGGCTAGGCATAAGGCATGGGCACAAGTGCTGGCTAGGCATAAGGCAACGGCACAAGTGCTGGCTAGGCTTAAGGCATGGGCACAAGTGCTGGCTAAGGCTTAAGGCATGGGCACAAGTGCTGGCTAAGGCTTAAGGCATGGGCACAAGTGTTGGCTAAGGCTTAAGGCATGGGCACAAGTGCTGGCTAAGGCTTAAGGCATGGGCACAAGTGCTGGCTAAGGCTTAAGGCATGGGCACAAGTGCTGGCTAAGGCTTAAGGCATGGGCACAAGTGCTGGCTAAGGCTTAAGGCATGGGCACAAGTGCTGGCTAAGGCTTAAGGCCTGGGCACAAGTGCTGGCTAAGGCTTAAGGCATGGGCACAAGTGCTGGCTAAGGCTTAAGGCATGGGCACAAGTGCTGGCTAAGGCTTAAGGCATGGGCACAAGTGCTGGCTAAGGCTTAAGGCATGGGCACAAGTGCTGGCTAGGCATAAGGCATGGGCACAAGTGCTGGCTAGGCATAAGGCATGGGCACAAGTGCTGGCTAGGCATAAGGCATGGGCACAAGTGCTGGCTAAGGCTTAAGGCATGGGCACAAATGCTGGCTAAGGCTTAAGGCATGGGCACAAATGCTGGCTAAGGCTTAAGGCATGGGCACAAGTGCTGGCTAAGGCTTAAGGCAACGGCACAAGTGCTGGCTATGCTTAAGGCAACGGCACAAGTGCTGGCTAGGCTTAAGGCATGGGCACAAGTGCTGGCTAGGCTTAAGGCATGGGCACAAGTGCTGGCTAGGCTTAAGGCATGGGCACAAGTGCTGGCTAAGGCTTAAGGCATGGGCACAAGTGCTGGCTAAGGCTTAAGGCATGGGCACAAGTGCTGGCTAAGGCTTAAGGCATGGGCACAAGTGCTGGCTAAGGCTTAAGGCATGGGCACAAGTGCTGGCTAAGGCTTAAGGCATGGGCACAAGTGCTGGCTAAGGCTTAAGGCATGGGCACAAGTGCTGGCTAAGGCTTAAGGCATGGGCACAAGTGCTGGCTAAGGCTTAAGGCCTGGGCACAAGTGCTGGCTAGGCTTAAGGCCTGGGCACAAGTGCTGGCTAGGCTTAAGGCATGGGCACAAGTGCTGGCTAGGCATAAGGCAAGGGCACAAGTGCTGGCTAGGCATAAGGCAAGGGCACAAGTGCTGGCTAAGGCTTAAGGCATGGGCACAAGTGCTGGCTATGCTTAAGGCAATGGCACAAGTGCTGGCTATGCTTAAGGCAACGGCACAAGTGCTGGCTAAGGCTTAATGCATGGGCACAAGTGCTGGCTAAGGCTTAAGGTATGGGCACAAGTGCTGGCTAAGGTTTAAGGCATGGGCACAAGTGCTGGCTAAGGCTTAAGGCATGGGCACAAGTGCTGGCTAAGGCTTAAGGCATGGGCACAAGTGCTGGCTAAGGCTTAAGGCATGGGCACAAGTGCTGGCTAAGGCTTAAGGCATGGGCACAAGTGCTGGCTAAGGCTTAAGGCATGGGCACAAGTGCTGGCTAGGCTTAAGGCATGGGCACAAGTGCTGGCTAGGCTTAAGGCAACGGCACAAGTGCTGGTTATGCTTAAGGCAACGGCACAAGTGCTGGCTAGGCTTAAGGCATGGGCACAAGTGCTGGCGAGGCTTAAGGCATGGGCACAAGTGCTGGCTAGGCATAAGGCATGGGCACAAGTGCTGGCTAGGCATAAGGCATGGGCACAAGTGCTGGCTAGGTATAAGGCATGGGCACAAGTGCTGGCTAGGCATAAGGCATGGGCACAAGTGCTGGCTAGGCATAAGACATGGGCACAAGTGCTGGCTAAGGTTTAAGGCATGGGCACAAGTGCTGGCTAAGGCTTAAGGCATGGGCACAAGTGCTGGCTAAGGCTTAAGGCATGGGCACAAGTGCTGGCTAAGGCTTAAGGCATGGGCACAAGTGCTGGCTAGGCATAAGGCATGGGCACAAGTGCTGGCTAGGCATAAGGCATGGGCACAAGTGCTGGCTAAGGCTTAAGGCATGGGCACAAGTGCTGGCTAAGGCTTAAGGCATGGGCACAAGTGCTGGCTAAGGCTTAAGGCATGGGCACAAGTGCTGGCTATGCTTAAGGCAACGGCACAAGTGCTGGCTAGGCTTAAGGCATGGGCACAAGTGCTGGCTAAGGCTTAAGGCATGGGCACAAGTGCTGGCTAAGGCTTAAGGCATGGGCACAAGTGCTGGCTAAGGCTTAAGGCATGGGCACAAGTGCTGGCTAAGGCTTAAGGCATGGGCACAAGTGCTGGCTATGGCTTAAGGCATGGGCACAAGTGCTGGCTAAGGCTTAAGGCATGGGCACAAGTGCTGGCTAAGGCTTAAGGCATGGGCACAAGTGCTGGCTAGGCTTAAGGCATGAGCACAAGTGCTGGCTAGGCTTAAGGCAACGGCACAAGTGCTGGCTATGCTTAAGGCAACTGCACAAGTGCTGGCTAGGCTTAAGTTATGGGCACAAGTGCTAACTAGGCATAAGGCATGGGCACAAGTGCTGGCTATGCATAAGGCATGGGCACAAGTGCTGGCTAGGCATAAGGCATGGGCACAAGTGCTGGCTAGGCATAAGGCATGGGCACAAGTGCTGGCTAGGCATAAGGCATGGGCACAAGTGCTGGCTAGGTAAAAGACATGGGCACAAGTGCTGGCTAAGGTTTAAGGCATGGGCACAAGTGCTGGCTAAGGCTTAAGGCATGGGCACAAGTGCTGGCTAGGCATAAGGCATGGGCACAAGTGCTGGCTAGGCATAAGGCATGGGCACAAGTGCTGGCTAGGCATAAGGCATGGGCACAAGTGCTGGCTAAGGCTTAAGGCATGGGCACAAGTGCTGGCTAAGGCTTTAGGCATGGGCACAAGTGCTGGCTAAGGCTTAAGGCATGGGCACAAGTGCTGGCTAAGGCTTAAGGCATGGGCACAAGTGCTGGCTAAGGCTTAAGGCATGGGCACAAGTACTGGCTAGGCTTAAGGCATGGGCACAAGTGCTGGCTATGCTTAAGGCAACGGCACAAGTGGTGGCTAGGCTTAAGGCAACGGCACAAGTGCTGGCTAAGCTTAAGGCATGGGCACAAGTGCTGGCTAGGCTTAAGGCATGAGCACAAGTGCTGGCTAGGCATAAGGCATGGGCACAAGTGCTGGCTAGGCATAAGGCATGGGCACAAGTGCTGGCTAAGGCTTAAGGCATGGGCACAAGTGCTGGCTAAGGCTTAAGGCATGGGCACAAGTGCTGGCTAAGGCTTAAGGCATGGACACAAGTGCTGGCTAAGGCTTAAGGCATGGGCACAAGTACTGGCTAGGCTTAAGGCATGGGCACAAGTGCTGGCTAAGGCTTAAGGCAACGGCACAAGTGCTGGCTAGGTTTAAGGCAACGGCACAAGTGATGGCTAGGCTTAAGTCATGGGCACAAGAGATGGCTAGGCTTAAGGCATGGGTACAAGTGCTGGCTAGGCATAAGGCATGGGCACAAGTGCTGGCTAGGCATAAGGCATGGGCACAAGTGCTGGCTAGGCATAAGGCATGGGCACAAGTGCTGGCTAGCCATAAGACATGGGCACAAGTGCTGGCTAAGGCTTAAGGCATGGGCACAAGTGCTGGCTAAGGCTTAAGGCATGGGCACAAGTGCTGGCTAAGGCTTAAGGCCTTGGCACAAGTGCTGGCTAAGGCTTAAGCCTGGGCACAAGTGCTGGCTAGGCTTAAGGCCTGGGCACAAGTGCTGGCTAGGCTTAAGGCATGGGCACAAGTGCTGGCTAAGGCTTAAGGCATGGGCACAAGTGCTGGCTAAGGCTTAAGGCATGGGTACAAGTGCTGGCTAGGCTTAAGGCATGGGCACAAGTGCTGGCTAGGCTTAAGGCAAGGCATACGGCTAACTCTTTGCACTCTTTGCATAAAGGGTTAGGCACCCATAGGGGTGAAGAGCTGGCTTTCACCCCTCTACTCTGTACTTGGACATTTAGGACTAGATCCTTTGTTGTACAGTGCGGAGCCTCTCCATAAACCCATGCTCCAAGCGACCAGGCACTTCTTGTCTGTCCTCCGTAAATGGGTAATGCCTTCTTCCCCAATTACAGTCGTGAATGCGCATTCAGACGGGACAAGAGCGAAGAGCGTAAAGCCTGCCCTGTGTGCATAACCATCATGTAACTAAAGACAGAAAAACATGCAAGGGGCTCAAAAGTGCTGGCTAAGGCTTAAGGGATGGGCACAAGTGCTGGCTAAGGCTTAAGGCATGGGCACAAGTGCTGGCTAGGCTTAAGGCATGGGCACAAGTGCTGGCTAGGCTTAAGGCAACGGCACAAGTGCTGGCTATGCTTAAGGCAACGGCACAAGTGCTGGCTAGGCTTAAGGCATGGGCACAAGTGCTGGCTAGGCTTAAGGCATGGGCACAAGTGCTGGCTAAGGTTTAAGGCATGGGCACAAGTGCTGGCTAAGGCTTAAGGCATGGGCACAAGTGCTGGCTAAGGCTTAAGGCATGGGCACAAGTGCTGGCTAAGGCTTAAGGCATGGGCACAAGTGCTGGCTAAGGCTTAAGGCATGGGCACAAGTGCTGGCTAAGGCTTAAGGCATGGGCACAAGTGCTGGCTAGGCATAAGGCATGGGCACAAGTGCTGGCTAGGCATAAGGCATGGGCACAAGTGCTGGCTAGGCATAAGGCATGGGCACAAGTGCTGGCTAAGGCTTAAGGCATGGGCACAAATGCTGGCTAAGGCTTAAGGCATGGGCACAAATGCTGGCTAAGGCTTAAGGCATGGGCACAAGTGCTGGCTAAGGCTTAAGGCAACGGCACAAGTGCTGGCTATGCTTAAGGCAACGGCACAAGTGCTGGCTAGGCTTAAGGCATGGGCACAAGTGCTGGCTAGGCTTAAGGCATGGGCACAAGTGCTGGCTAGGCTTAAGGCATGGGCACAAGTGCTGGCTAAGGCTTAAGGCATGGGCACAAGTGCTGGCTAAGGCTTAAGGCATGGGCACAAGTGCTGGCTAAGGCTTAAGGCATGGGCACAAGTGCTGGCTAAGGCTTAAGGCATGGGCACAAGTGCTGGCTAAGGCTTAAGGCATGGGCACAAGTGCTGGCTAAGGCTTAAGGCATGGGCACAAGTGCTGGCTAAGGCTTAAGGCATGGGCACAAGTGCTGGCTAAGGCTTAAGGCCTGGGCACAAGTGCTGGCTAGGCTTAAGGCCTGGGCACAAGTGCTGGCTAGGCTTAAGGCATGGGCACAAGTGCTGGCTAGGCATAAGGCAAGGGCACAAGTGCTGGCTAGGCATAAGGCAAGGGCACAAGTGCTGGCTAAGGCTTAAGGCATGGGCACAAGTGCTGGCTATGCTTAAGGCAATGGCACAAGTGCTGGCTATGCTTAAGGCAACGGCACAAGTGCTGGCTAAGGCTTAATGCATGGGCACAAGTGCTGGCTAAGGCTTAAGGTATGGGCACAAGTGCTGGCTAAGGTTTAAGGCATGGGCACAAGTGCTGGCTAAGGCTTAAGGCATGGGCACAAGTGCTGGCTAAGGCTTAAGGCATGGGCACAAGTGCTGGCTAAGGCTTAAGGCATGGGCACAAGTGCTGGCTAAGGCTTAAGGCATGGGCACAAGTGCTGGCTAAGGCTTAAGGCATGGGCACAAGTGCTGGCTAGGCTTAAGGCATGGGCACAAGTGCTGGCTAGGCTTAAGGCAACGGCACAAGTGCTGGTTATGCTTAAGGCAACGGCACAAGTGCTGGCTAGGCTTAAGGCATGGGCACAAGTGCTGGCGAGGCTTAAGGCATGGGCACAAGTGCTGGCTAGGCATAAGGCATGGGCACAAGTGCTGGCTAGGCATAAGGCATGGGCACAAGTGCTGGCTAGGTATAAGGCATGGGCACAAGTGCTGGCTAGGCATAAGGCATGGGCACAAGTGCTGGCTAGGCATAAGACATGGGCACAAGTGCTGGCTAAGGTTTAAGGCATGGGCACAAGTGCTGGCTAAGGCTTAAGGCATGGGCACAAGTGCTGGCTAAGGCTTAAGGCATGGGCACAAGTGCTGGCTAAGGCTTAAGGCATGGGCACAAGTGCTGGCTAGGCATAAGGCATGGGCACAAGTGCTGGCTAGGCATAAGGCATGGGCACAAGTGCTGGCTAAGGCTTAAGGCATGGGCACAAGTGCTGGCTAAGGCTTAAGGCATGGGCACAAGTGCTGGCTAAGGCTTAAGGCATGGGCACAAGTGCTGGCTATGCTTAAGGCAACGGCACAAGTGCTGGCTAGGCTTAAGGCATGGGCACAAGTGCTGGCTAAGGCTTAAGGCATGGGCACAAGTGCTGGCTAAGGCTTAAGGCATGGGCACAAGTGCTGGCTAAGGCTTAAGGCATGGGCACAAGTGCTGGCTAAGGCTTAAGGCATGGGCACAAGTGCTGGCTAAGGCTTAAGGCATGGGCACAAGTGCTGGCTAAGGCTTAAGGCATGGGCACAAGTGCTGGCTAAGGCTTAAGGCATGGGCACAAGTGCTGGCTAAGGCTTAAGGCCTGGGCACAAGTGCTGGCTAGGCTTAAGGCCTGGGCACAAGTGCTGGCTAGGCTTAAGGCATGGGCACAAGTGCTGGCTAGGCATAAGGCAAGGGCACAAGTGCTGGCTAAGGCTTAAGGCATGGGCACAAGTGCTGGCTATGCTTAAGGCAATGGCACAAGTGCTGGCTATGCTTAAGGCAACGGCACAAGTGCTGGCTAAGGCTTAATGCATGGGCACAAGTGCTGGCTAAGGCTTAAGGTATGGGCACAAGTGCTGGCTAAGGTTTAAGGCATGGGCACAAGTGCTGGCTAAGGCTTAAGGCATGGGCACAAGTGCTGGCTAAGGCTTAAGGCATGGGCACAAGTGCTGGCTAAGGCTTAAGGCATGGGCACAAGTGCTGGCTAAGACTTAAGGCATGGGCACAAGTGCTGGCTAGGCTTAAGGCATGGGCACAAGTGCTGGCTAGGCTTAAGGAAACGGCACAAGTGCTGGTTATGCTTAAGGCAACGGCACAAGTGCTGGCTAGGCTTAAGGCATGGGCACAAGTGCTGGCTAAGGCTTAAGGCATGGGCACAAGTGCTGGCTAAGGCTTAAGGCATGGGCACAAGTGCTGGCTAGGCTTAAGGCATGGGCACAAGTGCTGGCTAGGCTTAAGGAAACGGCACAAGTGCTGGTTATGCTTAAGGCAACGGCACAAGTGCTGGCTAGGCTTAAGGCATGGGCACAAGTGCTGGCTAGGCTTAAGGCATGGGCACAAGTGCTGGCTAGGCATAAGGCATGGGCACAAGTGCTGGCTAGGCATAAGGCAACGGCACAAGTGCTGGCTAGGCTTAAGGCATGGGCACAAGTGCTGGCTAAGGCTTAAGGCATGGGCACAAGTGCTGGCTAAGGCTTAAGGCATGGGCACAAGTGTTGGCTAAGGCTTAAGGCATGGGCACAAGTGCTGGCTAAGGCTTAAGGCATGGGCACAAGTGCTGGCTAAGGCTTAAGGCATGGGCACAAGTGCTGGCTAAGGCTTAAGGCATGGGCACAAGTGCTGGCTAAGGCTTAAGGCATGGGCACAAGTGCTGGCTAAGGCTTAAGGCCTGGGCACAAGTGCTGGCTAGGCTTAAGGCCTGGGCACAAGTGCTGGCTAGGCTTAAGGCATGGGCACAAGTGCTGGCTAGGCATAAGGCAAGGGCACAAGTGCTGGCTAAGGCTTAAGGCATGGGCACAAGTGCTGGCTATGCTTAAGGCAATGGCACAAGTGCTGGCTATGCTTAAGGCAACGGCACAAGTGCTGGCTAAGGCTTAATGCATGGGCACAAGTGCTGGCTAAGGCTTAAGGTATGGGCACAAGTGCTGGCTAAGGTTTAAGGCATGGGCACAAGTGCTGGCTAAGGTTTAAGGCATGGGCACAAGTGCTGGCTAAGGCTGAAGGCATGGGCACAAGTGCTGGCTAAGGCTTAAGGCATGGGCATAAGTGCTGGCTAAGGCTTAAGGCATGGGCACAAGTGCTGGCTAGGCTTAAGGCATGGGCACAAGTGCTGGCTAGGCTTAAGGCATACGGCTAACTCTTTGCACTCTTTGCATAAAGGGTTAGGCACCCATAGGGATGAAGAGCTAGCTTTCACCCCTCTACTCTGTACTTGGACATTTAGGACTAGATCTTTGTTGTACAGTGCGGAGCCTCTCCATAACCCCATGCTCCAAGCGACCAGGCACTTCTTGTCTGTCCTCCGTAAATGGGTAATGCCTTCTTCCCCAATTACAGTCGTGCATGCGCATTCAGACGGGACAAGAGCGAAGAGCGTAAAGCCTGCCCTGTGTGCATAACCATCATGTAACTAAAGACAGAAAAACAAACATGCAAGGGGCTCAAAAGTGCTGGCTAAGGCTTAAGGCATGGGCAAAAGTGCTGGCTAAGGCTTAAGGCATGGGCACAAGTGCTGGCTAAGGCTTAAGGCATGGGCACAAGTGCTGGCTAAGGCTTAAGGCATGGGCACAAGTGCTGGCTAAGGCTTAAGGCATGGGCACAAGTGCTGGCTAAGGCTTAAGGCATGGGCACAAGTGCTGGCTAAGGCTTAAGGCATGGGCACAAGTGCTGGCTAAGGCTTAAGGCATGGGCACAAGTGCTGGCTAAGGCTTAAGGCATGGGCACAAGTGCTGGCTAGGCTTAAGGCATGGGCACAAGTGCTGGCTAGGCTTAAGGCAACGGCACAAGTGCTGGCTAAGCTTAAGGCAACGGCACAAGTGCTGGCTAGGCTTAAGGCATGGGCACAAGTGCTGGCTAGGCTTAAGGCATGGGCACAAGTGCTGGCTAGGCATAAGGCATGGGCACAAGTGCTGGCTAGGCATAAGGCATGGGCACAAGTGCTGGCTAGACATAAGGCATGGGCACAAGTGATGGCTAGGCATAAGGCATGGGCACAAGTGCTGGCTAGGCATAAGACATGGGCACAAGTGCTGGCTAAGGTTTAAGGCATGGGCACAAGTGCTGGCTAAGGCTTAAGGCATGGGCACAAGTGCTGGCTAAGGCTTAAGGCATGGGCACAAGTGCTGGCTAAGGCTTAAGGCATGGGCACAAGTGCTGGCTAAGGCTTAAGGCATGGGCACAAGTGCTGGCTAAGGCTTAAGGCATGGGCACAAGTGCTGGCTAGGCATAAGGCATGGGCACAAGTGCTGGCTAGGCATAAGGCATGGGCACAAGTGCTGTCTAGGCATAAGGCATGGGCACAAGAGCTGGCTAAGGCTTAAGGCATGGGCACAAGTGCTGGCTAAGGCTTAAGGCATGGGCACAAGTGCTGGCTAAGGCTTAAGGCATGGGCACAAGTGCTGGCTAAGGCTTAAGGCATGGGCACAAGTACTGGCTAGGCTTAAGGCATGGGCACAAGTGCTGGCTATGCTTAAGGCAACGGCACAAGTGCTGGCTATGCTTAAGGCAACGGCACAAGTGCTGGCTAGGCATAAGGCATGGGCACAAGTGCTGGCTAGGCTTAAGGCATGGGCACAAATGCTGGCTATGCTTAAGGCAACGGCACAAGTGCTGGCTATGCTTAAGGCAACGGCACAAGTGCTGGCTAGGCTTAAGGCATGGGCACAAGTGCTGGCAAAGGCTTAAGACATGGGCACAAGTGCTGGCTAAGGCTTAAGGCATGGGCACAAGTGCTGGCTAAGGCTTAAGGCATGGGCACAAGTACTGTCTAGGCTTAAGGCATGGGCATAAGTGCTGGCTATGCTTAAGGCAACGGCACAAGTGCTGGCTATGCTTAAGGCAACGGCACAAGTGCTGGCTAGGCTTAAGGCATGGGCACAAGTGCTGGCTAAGGCTTAAGGCATGGGCACAAGTGCTGGCTAGGCTTAAGGCCTGGGCACAAGTGCTGGCTAGGCTTAAGGCATGGGCACAAGTGCTGGCTAGGCATAAGGCAAGGGCACAAGTGCTGGCTAAGGCATAAGGCATGGGCACAAGTGCTGGCTATGCTTAAGGCAAAGGCACAAGTGCTGGCTATGCTTAAGGCAACGGCACAAGTGCTGGCTAGGCTTAAGGCATGGGCACAAGTGCTGGCTAAGGCTTAAGGCATGGGCACAAGTGCTGGCTAAGGCTTAAGGCATGGGCACAAGTGCTGGCTAAGGCTTAAGGTATGGGCACAAGTGCTGGCTAAGGTTTAAGGCATGGGCACAAGTGCTGGCTAAGGTTTAAGGCATGGGCACAAGTGCTGGCTAAGGCTGAAGGCATGGGCACAAGTGCTGGCTAAGGCTTAAGGCATGGGCATAAGTGCTGGCTAAGGCTTAAGGCATGGGCACAAGTGCTGGCTAGGCTTAAGGCATGGGCACAAGTGCTGGCTAGGCTTAAGGCATACGGCTAACTCTTTGCACTCTTTGCATAGAGGGTTAGGCACCCATAGGGGTGAAGAGCTAGCTTTCACCCCTCTACTCTGTACTTGGACATTTAGGACTAGATCCTTTGTTGTACAGTGCGGAGCCTCTCCATAACCCCATGCTCCAAGCGACCAGGCACTTCTTGTCTGTCCTCCGTAAATGGGTAATGCCTTCTTCCCCAATTACAGTCGTGCATGCGCATTCAGACGGGACAAGAGCGAAGAGCGTAAAGCCTGCCCTGTGTGCATAACCATCATGTAACTAAAGACAGAAAAACAAACATGCAAGGGGCTCAAAAGTGCTGGCTAAGGCTTAAGGCATGGGCAAAAGTGCTGGCTAAGGCTTAAGGCATGGGCACAAGTGCTGGCTAAGGCTTAAGGCATGGGCACAAGTGCTGGCTAAGGCTTAAGGCATGGGCACAAGTGCTGGCTAAGGCTTAAGGCATGGGCACAAGTGCTGGCTAAGGCTTAAGGCATGGGCACAAGTGCTGGCTAGGCTTAAGGCATACGGCTAACTCTTTGCACTCTTTGCATAAAGGGTTAGGCACCCATAGGGGTGAAGAGCTAGCTTTCACCCCTCTACTCTGTACTTGGACATTTAGGACTAGATCCTTTGTTGTACAGTGCGGAGCCTCTCCATAACCCCATGCTCCAAGCGACCAGGCACTTCTTGTCTGTCCTCCGTAAATGGGTAATGCCTTCTTCCCCAATTACAGTCGTGCATGCGCATTCAGACGGGACAAGAGCGAAGAGCGTAAAGCCTGCCCTGTGTGCATAACCATCATGTAACTAAAGACAGAAAAACAAACATGCAAGGGGCTCAAAAGTGCTGGCTAAGGCTTAAGGCATGGGCAAAAGTGCTGGCTAAGGCTTAAGGCATGGGCACAAGTGCTGGCTAAGGCTTAAGGCATGGGCACAAGTGCTGGCTAAGGCTTAAGGCATGGGCACAAGTGCTGGCTAAGGCTTAAGGCATGGGCACAAGTGCTGGCTAAGGCTTAAGGCATGGGCACAAGTGCTGGCTAAGGCTTAAGGCATGGGCACAAGTGCTGGCTAGGCTTAAGGAATGGGCACAAGTGCTAACTAGGCATAAGGCATGGGCACAAGTGCTGGCTAGGCATAAGGCATGGGCACAAGTGCTGGCTAAGGCTTAAGGCATGGGCACAAGTGCTGGCTAAGGCTTAAGGCATGGGCACAAGTGCTGGCTAAGGCTTAAGGCATGGGCACAAGTGCTGGCTATGCTTAAGGCAACGGCACAAGTGCTGGCTAGGCTTAAGGCATGGGCACAAGTGCTGGCTAAGGCTTAAGGCATGGGCACAAGTGCTGGCTAAGGCTTAAGGCATGGGCACAAGTGCTGGCTAAGGCTTAAGGCATGGGCACAAGTGCTGGCTAAGGCTTAAGGCATGGGCACAAGTGCTGGCTAAGGCTTAAGGCATGGGCACAAGTGCTGGCTAAGGCTTAAGGCATGGGCACAAGTGCTGGCTAAGGCTTAAGGCATGGGCACAAGTGCTGGCTAAGGCTTAAGGCCTGGGCACAAGTGCTGGCTAGGCTTAAGGCCTGGGCACAAGTGCTGGCTAGGCTTAAGGCATGGGCACAAGTGCTGGCTAGGCATAAGGCAAGGGCACAAGTGCTGGCTAAGGCTTAAGGCATGGGCACAAGTGCTGGCTATGCTTAAGGCAATGGCACAATTGCTGGCTATGCTTAAGGCAACGGCACAAGTGCTGGCTAAGGCTTAATGCATGGGCACAAGTGCTGGCTAAGGCTTAAGGTATGGGCACAAGTGCTTGCTAAGGTTTAAGGCATGGGCACAAGTGCTGGCTAAGGTTTAAGGCATGGGCACAAGTGCTGGCTAAGGCTGAAGGCATGGGCACAAGTGCTGGCTAAGGCTTAAGGCATGGGCATAAGTGCTGGCTAAGGCTTAAGGCATGGGCACAAGTGCTGGCTAGGCTTAAGGCATGGGCACAAGTGCTGGCTAGGCTTAAGGCATACGGCTAACTCTTTGCACTCTTTGTATAAAGGGTTAGGCACCCATAGGGATGAAGAGCTAGCTTTCACCCTTCTACTCTGTACTTGGACATTTAGGACTAGATCTTTGTTGTACAGTGCGGAGCCTCTCCATAACCCCATGCTCCAAGCGACCAGGCACTTCTTGTCTGTCCTCCGTAAATGGGTAATGCCTTCTTCCCCAATTACAGTCGTGCATGCGCATTCAGACGGGACAAGAGCGAAAAGCGTAAAGCCTGCCCTGTGTGCATAACCATCATGTAACTAAAGACAGAAAAACAAACATGCAAGGGGCTCAAAAGTGCTGGCTAAGGCTTAAGGCATGGGCAAAAGTGCTGGCTAAGGCTTAAGGCATGGGCACAAGTGCTGGCTAAGGCTTAAGGCATGGGCACAAGTGCTGGCTAAGGCTTAAGGCATGGGCACAAGTGCTGGCTAAGGCTTAAGGCATGGGCACAAGTGCTGGCTAAGGCTTAAGGCATGGGCACAAGTGCTGGCTAAGGCTTAAGGCATGGGCACAAGTGCTGGCTAAGGCTTAAGGCATGGGCACAAGTGCTGGTTAGGCTTAAGGCATGGGCACAAGTGCTGGCTAGGCTTAAGGCAAAGGCACAAGTGCTGGCTATGCTTAAGGCAACGGCACAAGTGCTGGCTAGGCTTAAGGCATGGGCACAAGTGCTGGCTAGGCTTAAGGCATGGGCACAAGTGCTGGCTAGGCATAAGGCATGGGCACAAGTGCTGGCTAGGCATAAGGCATGGGCACAAGTGCTGGCTAGGCATAAGGCATGGGCACAAGTGCTGGCTAGGCATAAGGCATGGGCACAAGTGCTGGCTAGGCATAAGACATGGGCACAAGTGCTGGCTAAGGTTTAAGGCATGGGCACAAGTGCTGGCTAAGGCTTAAGGCATGGGCACAAGTGCTGGCTAAGGCTTAAGGCATGGGCACAAGTGCTGGCTAAGGCTTACGGCATGGGCACAAGTGCTGGCTAAGGCTTAAGGCATGGGCACAAGTGCTGGCTAAGGCTTAAGGCATGGGCACAAGTGCTGGCTAGGCATAAGGCATGGGCACAAGTGCTGGCTAGGCATAAGGCATGGGCACAAGTGCTGGCTAAGGCTTAAGGCATGGGCACAAGTGCTGGCTAAGGCTTAAGGCATGGGCACAAGTGCTGGCTAAGGCTTAAGGCATGGGCACAAGTACTGGCTAAGGCTTAAGGCATGGGCACAAGTGCTGGCTAAGGCTTAAGGCATGGGCACAAGTACTGGCTAGGCTTAAGGCATGGGCACAAGTGCTGGCTATGCTTAAGGCAACGGCACAAGTGCTGGCTATGCTTAAGGCAACGGCACAAGTGCTGGCTAGGCTTAAGGCATGGGCACAAGTGCTGGCTAAGGCTTAAGGCATGGGCACAAGTGCTGGCTAGGCTTAAGGCCTGGGCACAAGTGCTGGCTAGGCTTAAGGCATGGGCACAAGTGCTGGCTAGGCATAAGGCAAGGGCACAAGTGCTGGCTAAGGCATAAGGCATGGGCACAAGTGCTGGCTATGCTTAAGGCAAAGGCACAAGTGCTGGCTATGCTTAAGGCAACGGCACAAGTGCTGGCTAGGCTTAAGGCATGGGCACAAGTGCTGGCTAAGGCTTAAGGCATGGGCACAAGTGCTGGCTAAGGTTTAAGGCATGGGCACAAGTGCTGGCTAAGGCTTAAGGCATGGGCACAAGTGCTGGCTAAGGCTTAAGGTATGGGCACAAGTGCTGGCTAAGGTTTAAGGCATGGGCACAAGTGCTGGCTAAGGTTTAAGGCATGGGCACAAGTGCTGGCTAAGGCTGAAGGCATGGGCACAAGTGCTGGCTAAGGCTTAAGGCATGGGCATAAGTGCTGGCTAAGGCTTAAGGAATGGGCACAAGTGCTGGCTAGGCTTAAGGCATGGGCACAAGTGCTGGCTAGGCTTAAGGCATACGGCTAACTCTTTGCACTCTTTGTATAAAGGGTTAGGCACCCATAGGGATGAAGAGCTAGCTTTCACCCTTCTACTCTGTACTTGGACATTTAGGACTAGATCTTTGTTGTACAGTGCGGAGCCTCTCCATAACCCCATGCTCCAAGCGACCAGGCACTTCTTGTCTGTCCTCCGTAAATGGGTAATGCCTTCTTCCCCAATTACAGTCGTGCATGCGCATTCAGACGGGACAAGAGCGAAAAGCGTAAAGCCTGCCCTGTGTGCATAACCATCATGTAACTAAAGACAGAAAAACAAACATGCAAGGGGCTCAAAAGTGCTGGCTAAGGCTTAAGGCATGGGCAAAAGTGCTGGCTAAGGCTTAAGGCATGGGCACAAGTGCTGGCTAAGGCTTAAGGCATGGGCACAAGTGCTGGCTAAGGCTTAAGGCATGGGCACAAGTGCTGGCTAAGGCTTAAGGCATGGGCACAAGTGCTGGCTAAGGCTTAAGGCATGGGCACAAGTGCTGGCTAAGGCTTAAGGCATGGGCACAAGTGCTGGCTAAGGCTTAAGGCATGGGCACAAGTGCTGGTTAGGCTTAAGGCATGGGCACAAGTGCTGGCTAGGCTTAAGGCAAAGGCACAAGTGCTGGCTATGCTTAAGGCAACGGCACAAGTGCTGGCTAGGCTTAAGGCATGGGCACAAGTGCTGGCTAGGCTTAAGGCATGGGCACAAGTGCTGGCTAGGCATAAGGCATGGGCACAAGTGCTGGCTAGGCATAAGGCATGGGCACAAGTGCTGGCTAGGCATAAGGCATGGGCACAAGTGCTGGCTAGGCATAAGGCATGGGCACAAGTGCTGGCTAGGCATAAGACATGGGCACAAGTGCTGGCTAAGGTTTAAGGCATGGGCACAAGTGCTGGCTAAGGCTTAAGGCATGGGCACAAGTGCTGGCTAAGGCTTAAGGCATGGGCACAAGTGCTGGCTAAGGCTTACGGCATGGGCACAAGTGCTGGCTAAGGCTTAAGGCATGGGCACAAGTGCTGGCTAAGGCTTAAGGCATGGGCACAAGTGCTGGCTAGGCATAAGGCATGGGCACAAGTGCTGGCTAGGCATAAGGCATGGGCACAAGTGCTGGCTAAGGCTTAAGGCATGGGCACAAGTGCTGGCTAAGGCTTAAGGCATGGGCACAAGTGCTGGCTAAGGCTTAAGGCATGGGCACAAGTACTGGCTAAGGCTTAAGGCATGGGCACAAGTGCTGGCTAAGGCTTAAGGCATGGGCACAAGTACTGGCTAGGCTTAAGGCATGGGCACAAGTGCTGGCTATGCTTAAGGCAACGGCACAAGTGCTGGCTATGCTTAAGGCAACGGCACAAGTGCTGGCTAGGCTTAAGGCATGGGCACAAGTGCTG
Source organism: Ranitomeya imitator (assembly GCF_032444005.1). Lineage (NCBI taxonomy): Eukaryota > Metazoa > Chordata > Amphibia > Anura > Dendrobatidae > Ranitomeya > Ranitomeya imitator. The sequence continues at coordinate 139,507 of NW_027194424.1, forward strand.
GCTAAGGCTTAAGGCATGGGCACAAGTGCTGGCTAGGCTTAAGGCCTGGGCACAAGTGCTGGCTAGGCTTAAGGCATGGGCACAAGTGCTGGCTAGGCATAAGGCAAGGGCACAAGTGCTGGCTAAGGCATAAGGCATGGGCACAAGTGCTGGCTATGCTTAAGGCAAAGGCACAAGTGCTGGCTATGCTTAAGGCAACGGCACAAGTGCTGGCTAGGCTTAAGGCATGGGCACAAGTGCTGGCTAAGGCTTAAGGCATGGGCACAAGTGCTGGCTAAGGTTTAAGGCATGGGCACAAGTGCTGGCTAAGGCTTAAGGCATGGGCACAAGTGCTGGCTAAGGCTTAAGGTATGGGCACAAGTGCTGGCTAAGGTTTAAGGCATGGGCACAAGTGCTGGCTAAGGTTTAAGGCATGGGCACAAGTGCTGGCTAAGGCTGAAGGCATGGGCACAAGTGCTGGCTAAGGCTTAAGGCATGGGCATAAGTGCTGGCTAAGGCTTAAGGAATGGGCACAAGTGCTGGCTAGGCTTAAGGCATGGGCACAAGTGCTGGCTAGGCTTAAGGCATACGGCTAACTCTTTGCACTCTTTGCATAAAGGGTTAGGCACCCATAGGGGTGAAGAGCTAGCTTTCACCCCTCTACTCTGTACTTGGACATTTAGGACTAGATCCTTTGTTGTACAGTGCGGAGCCTCTCCATAACCCCATGCTCCAAGCGACCAGGCACTTCTTGTCTGTCCTCCGTAAATGGGTAATGCCTTCTTCCCCAATTACAGTCGTGCATGCGCATTCAGACGGGACAAGAGCGAAGAGCGTAAAGCCTGCCCTGTGTGCATAACCATCATGTAACTAAAGACAGAAAAACAAACATGCAAGGGGCTCAAAAGTGCTGGCTAAGGCTTAAGGCATGGGCAAAAGTGCTGGCTAAGGCTTAAGGCATGGGCACAAGTGCTGGCTAAGGCTTAAGGCATGGGCACAAGTGCTGGCTAAGGCTTAAGGCATGGGCACAAGTGCTGGCTAAGGCTTAAGGCATGGGCACAAGTGCTGGCTAAGGCTTAAGGCATGGACACAAGTGCTGGCTAGGCTTAAGGCATACGGCTAACTCTTTGCACTCTTTGCATAAAGGGTTAGGCACCCATAGGGGTGAAGAGCTAGCTTTCACCCCTCTACTCTGTACTTGGACATTTAGGACTAGATCCTTTGTTGTACAGTGCGGAGCCTCTCCATAACCCCATGCTCCAAGCGACCAGGCACTTCTTGTCTGTCCTCCGTAAATGGGTAATGCCTTCTTCCCCAATTACAGTCGTGCATGCGCATTCAGACGGGACAAGAGCGAAGAGCGTAAAGCCTGCCCTGTGTGCATAACCATCATGTAACTAAAGACAGAAAAACAAACATGCAAGGGGCTCAAAAGTGCTGGCTAAGGCTTAAGACATGGGCAAAAGTGCTGGCTAAGGCTTAAGGCATGGGCACAAGTGCTGGCTAAGGCTTAAGGCATGGGCACAAGTGCTGGCTAAGGCTTAAGGCATGGGCACAAGTGCTGGCTAAGGCTTAAGGCATGGGCACAAGTGCTGGCTAAGGCTTAAGGCATGGGCACAAGTGCTGGCTAAGGCTTAAGGCATGGGCACAAGTGCTGGCTAGGCTTAAGGAATGGGCACAAGTGCTGGCTAGGCATAAGGCATGGGCACAAGTGCTGGCTAGGCATAAGGCATGGGCACAAGTGCTGGCTACGAATAAGGCATGGGCACAAGTACTGGCTAGGCATAAGGCATGGGCACAAGTGCTGGCTAGGCATAAGACATGGGCACAAGTGCTGGCTAAGGTTTAAGGCATGGGCACAAGTGCTGGCTAAGGCTTAAGGCATGGGCACAAGTGCTGGCTAAGGCTTAAGGCATGGGCACAAGTGCTGGCTAAGGCTTAAGGCATGGGCACAAGTGCTGGCTAGGCATAAGGCATGGGCACAAGTGCTGGCTAGGCATAAGGCATAGGCACAAGTGCTGGCTAGCCATAAGGCATGGGCACAAGTGCTGGCTAAGGCTTAAGGAATGGGCACAAGTGCTGGCTAAGGCTTAAGGCATGGGCACAAGTGCTGGCTAAGGCTTAAGGCATGGGCACAAGTGCTGGCTAAGGCTTAAGGCATGGGCACAAGTGCTGGCTAAGGCTTAAGGCATGGGCACAAGTACTGGCTAGGCTTAAGGCATGGGCACTAGTGCTGGCTATGCTTAAGGCAACGGCACAAGTGCTTGCTATGCTTAAGGCAACGGCACAAGTGCTGGCTAGGCTTAAGGCATGGGCACAAGTGCTGGCTAGGCTTAAGGCATGAGCACAAGTGCTGGCTAGGCATAAGGCATGGGCACAAGTGCTGGCTAGGCATAAGGCATGGGCACAAGTGCTGGCTAAGGCTTAAGGCATGGGCACCAGTGCTGGCTAAGGCTTAAGGCATGGGCACAAGTGCTGGCTAAGGCTTAAGGCATGGGCACAAGTGCTGGCTAAGGCTTAAGGCATGGGCACAAGTGCTGGCTAAGGCTTAAGGCATGGGCACAAGTGCTGGCTAAGGCTTAAGGCATGGGCACAAGTGCTGGCTAAGGCTTAAGGCATGGGCACAAGTGCTGGCTAAGGCTTAAGGCATGGGCACAAGTGCTGGCTAGGCTTAAGGAATGGGCACAAGTGCTGGCTAGGCATAAGGCATGGGCACAAGTGCTGGCTAGGCATAAGGCATGGGCACAAGTGCTGGCTACGAATAAGGCATGGGCACAAGTACTGGCTAGGCATAAGGCATGGGCACAAGTGCTGGCTAGGCATAAGACATGGGCAAAAGTGCTGGCTAAGGCTTAAGGCATGGGCACAAGTGCTGGCTAAGGCTTAAGGCATGGGCACAAGTGCTGGCTAAGGCTTAAGGCATGGGCACAAGTGCTGGCTAAGGCTTAAGGCATGGGCACAAGTGCTGGCTAAGGCTTAAGGCATGGGCACAAGTGCTGGCTAAGGCTTAAGGCATGGGCACAAGTGCTGGCTAAGGCTTAAGGCATGGGCACAAGTGCTGGCTAGGCTTAAGGAATGGGCACAAGTGCTGGCTAGGCATAAGGCATGGGCACAAGTGCTGGCTAGGCATAAGGCATGGGCACAAGTGCTGGCTACGAATAAGGCATGGGCACAAGTACTGGCTAGGCATAAGGCATGGGCACAAGTGCTGGCTAGGCATAAGACATGGGCACAAGTGCTGGCTAAGGTTTAAGGCATGGGCACAAGTGCTGGCTAAGGCTTAAGGCATGGGCACAAGTGCTGGCTAAGGCTTAAGGCATGGGCACAAGTGCTGGCTAAGGCTTAAGGCATGGGCACAAGTGCTGGCTAGGCATAAGGCATGGGCACAAGTGCTGGCTAGGCATAAGGCATAGGCACAAGTGCTGGCTAGCCATAAGGCATGGGCACAAGTGCTGGCTAAGGCTTAAGGCATGGGCACAAGTGCTGGCTAAGGCTTAAGGCATGGGCACAAGTGCTGGCTAAGGCTTAAGGCATGGGCACAAGTGCTGGCTAAGGCTTAAGGCATGGGCACAAGTGCTGGCTAAGGCTTAAGGCATGGGCACAAGTACTGGCTAGGCTTAAGGCATGGGCACTAGTGCTGGCTATGCTTAAGGCAACGGCACAAGTGCTTGCTATGCTTAAGGCAACGGCACAAGTGCTGGCTAGGCTTAAGGCATGGGCACAAGTGCTGGCTAGGCTTAAGGCATGAGCACAAGTGCTGGCTAGGCATAAGGCATGGGCACAAGTGCTGGCTAGGCATAAGGCATGGGCACAAGTGCTGGCTAAGGCTTAAGGCATGGGCACCAGTGCTGGCTAAGGCTTAAGGCATGGGCACAAGTGCTGGCTAAGGCTTAAGGCATGGGCACAAGTGCTGGCTAAGGCTTAAGGCATGGGCACAAGTGCTGGCTAAGGCTTAAGGCATGGGCACAAGTGCTGGCTAAGGCTTAAGGCATGGGCACAAGTGCTGGCTAAGGCTTAAGGCATGGGCACAAGTGCTGGCTAAGGCTTAAGGCATGGGCACAAGTGCTGGCTAGGCTTAAGGAATGGGCACAAGTGCTGGCTAGGCATAAGGCATGGGCACAAGTGCTGGCTAGGCATAAGGCATGGGCACAAGTGCTGGCTACGAATAAGGCATGGGCACAAGTACTGGCTAGGCATAAGGCATGGGCACAAGTGCTGGCTAGGCATAAGACATGGGCAAAAGTGCTGGCTAAGGCTTAAGGCATGGGCACAAGTGCTGGCTAAGGCTTAAGGCATGGGCACAAGTGCTGGCTAAGGCTTAAGGCATGGGCACAAGTGCTGGCTAAGGCTTAAGGCATGGGCACAAGTGCTGGCTAAGGCTTAAGGCATGGGCACAAGTGCTGGCTAAGGCTTAAGGCATGGGCACAAGTGCTGGCTAGGCTTAAGGAATGGGCACAAGTGCTGGCTAGGCATAAGGCATGGGCACAAGTGCTGGCTAGGCATAAGGCATGGGCACAAGTGCTGGCTACGAATAAGGCATGGGCACAAGTACTGGCTAGGCATAAGGCATGGGCACAAGTGCTGGCTAGGCATAAGACATGGGCACAAGTGCTGGCTAAGGTTTAAGGCATGGGCACAAGTGCTGGCTAAGGCTTAAGGCATGGGCACAAGTGCTGGCTAAGGCTTAAGGCATGGGCACAAGTGCTGGCTAAGGCTTAAGGCATGGGCACAAGTGCTGGCTAGGCATAAGGCATGGGCACAAGTGCTGGCTAGGCATAAGGCATAGGCACAAGTGCTGGCTAGCCATAAGGCATGGGCACAAGTGCTGGCTAAGGCTTAAGGCATGGGCACAAGTGCTGGCTAAGGCTTAAGGCATGGGCACAAGTGCTGGCTAAGGCTTAAGGCATGGGCACAAGTGCTGGCTAAGGCTTAAGGCATGGGCACAAGTGCTGGCTAAGGCTTAAGGCATGGGCACAAGTACTGGCTAGGCTTAAGGCATGGGCACTAGTGCTGGCTATGCTTAAGGCAACGGCACAAGTGCTTGCTATGCTTAAGGCAACGGCACAAGTGCTGGCTAGGCTTAAGGCATGGGCACAAGTGCTGGCTAGGCTTAAGGCATGAGCACAAGTGCTGGCTAGGCATAAGGCATGGGCACAAGTGCTGGCTAGGCATAAGGCATGGGCACAAGTGCTGGCTAAGGCTTAAGGCATGGGCACCAGTGCTGGCTAAGGCTTAAGGCATGGGCACAAGTGCTGGCTAAGGCTTAAGGCATGGGCACAAGTGCTGGCTAAGGCTTAAGTCATGGGCACAAGTACTGGCTAGACTTAAGGCATGGGCAGAAGTGCTGCCTAAGGCTTAAGGCAACGGCACAAGTGCTGGTTAGGCTTAAGGCAACGGCACAAGTGATGGCTAGGCTTAAGGCATGGGCACAAGAGATGGCTAGGCTTAAGGCATGGGTACAAGTGCTGGCTAGGCATAAGGCATGGGCACAAGTGCTGGCTAGGCTTAAGGCATGGGCACAAGTGCTGGCTAAGGCTTAAGGCATGGGCACAAGTGCTGGCTAAGGCTTAAGGCATGGGCACAAGTGCTGGCTAAGGCTTAAGGCCTTGGCACAAGTGCTGGCTAGCCTTAAGGCCTGGGCACAAGTGCTGGCTAGGCTTAAGGCATGGGCACAAGTGCTGGCTAGGCATAAGGCAAGGGCACAAGTGCTGGCTAAGGCTTAAGGCATGGGCACAAGTGCTGGCTATGGTTAAGGCAACGGCACAAGTGCTGGCTATGCTTAAGGCAACGGCACAAGTGCTGGCTAGGCTTAAGGCATGGGCACAAGTGCTGGCTAAGGCTTAAGGCATGGGCACAAGTGCTGGCTAAGGCTTAAGGCATGGGCACAAGTGCTGGCTAAGGCTTAATGCATGGGCACAAGTGCTGGCTAAGGCTTAAGGTATGGGCACAAGTGCTGGTTAAGGTTTAAGGCATGGGCACAAGTGCTGGCTAAGGTTTAAGGCATGGGCACAAGTGCTGGCTAAGGCTTAAGGCATGGGCACAAGTGCTGGCTAAGGCTTAAGGCATGGGCACAAGTACTGGCTAGGCTTAAGGCATGGGCAGAAGTGCTGCCTAAGGCTTAAGGCAACGGCACAAGTGCTGGTTAGGCTTAAGGCAACGGCACAAGTGATGGCTAGGCTTAAGGCATGGGCACAAGAGATGGCTAGGCTTAAGGCATGGGTACAAGTGCTGGCTAGGCATAAGGCATGGGCACAAGTGCTGGCTAAGGCTTAAGGCATGGGCACAAGTGCTGGCTAAGGCTTAAGGCATGGGCACAAGTGCTGGCTAAGGCTTAAGGCATGGGCACAAGTGCTGGCTAGGCATAAGGCATGGGCACAAGTGCTGGCTAGGCATAAGGCATAGGCACAAGTGCTGGCTAGCCATAAGGCATGGGCACAAGTGCTGGCTAAGGCTTAAGGCATGGGCACAAGTGCTGGCTAAGGCTTAAGGCATGGGCACAAGTGCTGGCTAAGGCTTAAGGCATGGGCACAAGTGCTGGCTAAGGCTTAAGGCATGGGCACAAGTGCTGGCTAAGGCTTAAGGCATGGGCACAAGTACTGGCTAGGCTTAAGGCATGGGCACTAGTGCTGGCTATGCTTAAGGCAACGGCACAAGTGCTTGCTATGCTTAAGGCAACGGCACAAGTGCTGGCTAGGCTTAAGGCATGGGCACAAGTGCTGGCTAGGCTTAAGGCATGAGCACAAGTGCTGGCTAGGCATAAGGCATGGGCACAAGTGCTGGCTAGGCATAAGGCATGGGCACAAGTGCTGGCTAAGGCTTAAGGCATGGGCACCAGTGCTGGCTAAGGCTTAAGGCATGGGCACAAGTGCTGGCTAAGGCTTAAGGCATGGGCACAAGTGCTGGCTAAGGCTTAAGTCATGGGCACAAGTACTGGCTAGACTTAAGGCATGGGCAGAAGTGCTGCCTAAGGCTTAAGGCAACGGCACAAGTGCTGGTTAGGCTTAAGGCAACGGCACAAGTGATGGCTAGGCTTAAGGCATGGGCACAAGAGATGGCTAGGCTTAAGGCATGGGTACAAGTGCTGGCTAGGCATAAGGCATGGGCACAAGTGCTGGCTAGGCTTAAGGCATGGGCACAAGTGCTGGCTAAGGCTTAAGGCATGGGCACAAGTGCTGGCTAAGGCTTAAGGCATGGGCACAAGTGCTGGCTAAGGCTTAAGGCCTTGGCACAAGTGCTGGCTAGCCTTAAGGCCTGGGCACAAGTGCTGGCTAGGCTTAAGGCATGGGCACAAGTGCTGGCTAGGCATAAGGCAAGGGCACAAGTGCTGGCTAAGGCTTAAGGCATGGGCACAAGTGCTGGCTATGGTTAAGGCAACGGCACAAGTGCTGGCTATGCTTAAGGCAACGGCACAAGTGCTGGCTAGGCTTAAGGCATGGGCACAAGTGCTGGCTAAGGCTTAAGGCATGGGCACAAGTGCTGGCTAAGGCTTAAGGCATGGGCACAAGTGCTGGCTAAGGCTTAATGCATGGGCACAAGTGCTGGCTAAGGCTTAAGGTATGGGCACAAGTGCTGGTTAAGGTTTAAGGCATGGGCACAAGTGCTGGCTAAGGTTTAAGGCATGGGCACAAGTGCTGGCTAAGGCTTAAGGCATGGGCACAAGTGCTGGCTAAGGCTTAAGGCATGGGCACAAGTACTGGCTAGGCTTAAGGCATGGGCAGAAGTGCTGCCTAAGGCTTAAGGCAACGGCACAAGTGCTGGTTAGGCTTAAGGCAACGGCACAAGTGATGGCTAGGCTTAAGGCATGGGCACAAGAGATGGCTAGGCTTAAGGCATGGGTACAAGTGCTGGCTAGGCATAAGGCATGGGCACAAGTGCTGGCTAAGGCTTAAGGCATGGGCACAAGTGCTGGCTAAGGCTTAAGGCATGGGCACAAGTGCTGGCTAAGGCTTAAGGCTTGGGCACAAGTGCTGGCTAGGCTTAAGGCCTGGGCACAAGTGCTGGCTAGGCTTAAGGCATGGGCACAAGTGCTGGCTAGGCATAAGGCAAGCGCACAAGTGCTGGCTAGGCATAAGGCATGGGCACAAGTGATGGCTAAGGCTTAAGGCATGGGCACAAGTGCTGGCTATGCTTAAGGCAACGGCACAAGTGCTGGCTATGCTTAAGGCAACGGCACAAGTGCTGGCTAGGCTTAAGGCATGGGCACAAGTGCTGGCTAAGGTTTAAGGCATGGGCACAAGTGCTGGCTAAGGCTGAAGGCATGGGCACAAGTGCTGGCTAAGGCTTAAGGCATGGGCATAAATGCTGGCTAAGGCTTAAGGCATGGGCACAAGTGCTGGCTAGGCTTAAGGCATGGGCACAAGTGCTGGCTAGGCTTAAGGCATACGGCTAACTCTTTGCATAAAGGGTTAGGCACCCATAGGGGTGAAGAGCTAGCTTTCACCCCTCTACTCTGTACTTGGACATTTAGGACTAGATCTTTGTTGTACAGTGCGGAGCCTCTCCATAACCCCATGCTCCAAGCGACCAGGCACTTCTTGTCTGTCCTCCGTAAATGGTTAATGCCTTCTTCCCCAATTACAGTCATGCATGCGCATTCAGACGGGACAAGAGCGAAGAGCGTAAAGCCTGCCCTGTGTGCATAACCATCATGTAACTAAAGACAGAAAAACAAACATGCAAGGGGCTCAAAAGTGCTGGCTAAGGCTTAAGGCATGGGCAAAAGTGCTGGCTAAGGCTTAAGGCATGGGCACAAGTGCTGGCTAAGGCTTAAGGCATGGGCACAAGTGCTGGCTAAGGCTTAAGGCATGGGCACAAGTGCTGGCTAAGGCTTAAGGCATGGGCACAAGTGCTGGCTAAGGCTTAAGGCATGGGCACAAGTCCTGGCTAGGCTTAAGGCATGGGCACAAGTGCTGGCTAGGCTTAAGGCAATGGCACAAGTGCTGGCTATGCTTAAGGCAACGGCACAAGTGCTGGCTAGGCTTAAGGCATGGGCACAAGTGCTGGCTAGGCTTAAGGCATGGGCACAAGTGCTGGCTAGGCATAAGGCATGGGCACAAGTGCTGGCTAGGCATAAGGCATGGGCACAAGTGCTGGCTAGGCATAAGGCATGGGCACAAGTGCTGGCTAGGCATAAGACATGGGCACAAGTGCTGGCTAAGGTTTAAGGCATGGGCACAAGTGCTGGCTAAGGCTTAAGGCATGGGCACAAGTGCTGGCTATGCTTAAGGCAACGGCACAAGTGCTGGCTAAGGCTTAAGGCATGGGCACAAGTGCTGGCTAAGGCTTAAGGCATGGGCACAAGTGCTGGCTAGGCTTAAGGCCTGGGCACAAGTGCTGGCTAGGCTTAAGGCATGGGCACAAGTGCTGGCTAGGCATAAGGCAAGGGCACAAGTGCTGGCTAAGGCTTAAGGCATGGGCACAAGTGCTGGCTATGCTTAAGGCAACGGCACAAGTGCTGGCTATGCTTAAGGCAACGGCACAAGTGCTGGCTAGGCTTAAGGCATGGGCACATGTGCTGGCTAAGGCTTAAGGCATGGGCACAAGTGCTGGCTAAGGCTTAAGGCATGGGCACAAGTGCTGGCTAAGGCTTAAGGTATGGGCACAAGTGCTGGCTAGGCTTAAGGCATGGGCACAAATGCTGGCTATGCTTAAGGCAACGGCACAAGTGCTGGCTATGCTTAAGGCAACGGCACAAGTGCTGGCTAGGCTTAAGGCATGGGCACAAGTGCTGGCAAAGGCTTAAGACATGGGCACAAGTGCTGGCTAAGGCTTAAGGCATGGGCACAAGTGCTGGCTAAGGCTTAAGGCATGGGCACAAGTACTGTCTAGGCTTAAGGCATGGGCATAAGTGCTGGCTATGCTTAAGGCAACGGCACAAGTGCTGGCTATGCTTAAGGCAACGGCACAAGTGCTGGCTAGGCTTAAGGCATGGGCACAAGTGCTGGCTAAGGCTTAAGGCATGGACACAAGTGCTGGCTAGGCTTAAGGCCTGGGCACAAGTGCTGGCTAGGCTTAAGGCATGGGCACAAGTGCTGGCTAGGCATAAGGCAAGGGTACAAGTGCTGGCTAAGGCATAAGGCATGGGCACAAGTGCTGGCTATGCTTAAGGCATGGGCACAAGTGCTGGCTAAGGCTTAAGGCATGGGCACAAGTGCTGGCTAAGGCTTAAGGTATGGGCACAAGTGCTGGCTAAGGTTTAAGGCATGGGCACAAGTGCTGGCTAAGGTTTAAGGCATGGGCACAAGTGCTGGCTAAGGCTGAAGGCATGGGCACAAGTGCTGGCTAAGGCTTAAGGCATGGGCATAAGTGCTGGCTAAGGCTTAAGGCATGGGCACAAGTGCTGGCTAGGCTTAAGGCATGGGCACAAGTGCTGGCTAGGCTTAAGGCATACGGCTAACTCTTTGCACTCTTTGCATAAAGGGTTAGGCACCCATAGGGGTGAAGAGCTAGCTTTCACCCCTCTACTCTGTACTTGGACATTTAGGACTAGATCCTTTGTTGTACAGTGCGGAGCCTCTCCATAACCCCATGCTCCAAGCGACCAGGCACTTCTTGTCTGTCCTCCGTAAATGGGTAATGCCTTCTTCCCCAATTACAGTCGTGCATGCGCATTCAGACGGGACAAGAGCGAAGAGCGTAAAGCCTGCCCTGTGTGCATAACCATCATGTAACTAAAGACAGAAAAACAAACATGCAAGGGGCTCAAAAATGCTGGCTAAGGCTTAAGGCATGGGCAAAAGTGCTGGCTAAGGCTTAAGGCATGGGCACAAGTGCTGGCTAAGGCTTAAGGCATGGGCACAAGTGCTGGCTAAGGCTTAAGGCATGGGCACAAGTGCTGGCTAAGGCTTAAGGCATGGGCACAAGTGCTGGCTAAGGCTTAAGGCATGGGCACAAGTGCTGGCTAGGCTTAAGGCATACGGCTAACTCTTTGCACTCTTTGCATAAAGGGTTAGGCACCCATAGGGGTGAAGAGCTAGCTTTCACCCCTCTACTCTGTACTTGGACATTTAGGACTAGATCCTTTGTTGTACAGTGCGGAGCCTCTCCATAACCCCATGCTCCAAGCGACCAGGCACTTCTTGTCTGTCCTCCGTAAATGGGTAATGCCTTCTTCCCCAATTACAGTCGTGCATGCGCATTCAGACGGGACAAGAGCGAAGAGCGTAAAGCCTGCCCTGTGTGCATAACCATCATGTAACTAAAGACAGAAAAACAAACATGCAAGGGGCTCAAAAGTGCTGGCTAAGGCTTAAGGCATGGGCAAAAGTGCTGGCTAAGGCTTAAGGCATGGGCACAAGTGCTGGCTAAGGCTTAAGGCATGGGCACAAGTGCTGGCTAAGGCTTAAGGCATGGGCACAAGTGCTGGCTAAGGCTTAAGGCATGGGCACAAGTGCTGGCTAAGGCTTAAGGCATGGGCACAAGTGCTGGCTAAGGCTTAAGGCATGGGCACAAGTGCTGGCTAGGCTTAAGGAATGGGCACAAGTGCTGGCTAGGCATAAGGCATGGGCACAAGTGCTGGCTAGGCATAAGGCATGGGCACAAGTGCTGGCTAAGGCTTAAGGCATGGGCACAAGTGCTGGCTAAGGCTTAAGGCATGGGCACAAGTGCTGGCTAGGCATAAGGCATGGGCACAAGTGCTGGCTAGGCATAAGGCATGGGCACAAGTGCTGGCTACGAATAAGGCATGGGCACAAGTACTGGCTAGGCATAAGGCATGGGCACAAGTGCTGGCTAGGCATAAGACATGGGCAAAAGTGCTGGCTAAGGCTTAAGGCATGGGCACAAGTGCTGGCTAAGGCTTAAGGCATGGGCACAAGTGCTGGCTAAGGCTTAAGGCATGGGCACAAGTGCTGGCTAAGGCTTAAGGCATGGGCACAAGTGCTGGCTAAGGCTTAAGGCATGGGCACAAGTGCTGGCTAGGCTTAAGGAATGGGCACAAGTGCTGGCTAGGCATAAGGCATGGGCACAAGTGCTGGCTAGGCATAAGGCATGGGCACAAGTGCTGGCTACGAATAAGGCATGGGCACAAGTACTGGCTAGGCATAAGGCATGGGCACAAGTGCTGGCTAGGCATAAGACATGGGCACAAGTGCTGGCTAAGGTTTAAGGCATGGGCACAAGTGCTGGCTAAGGCTTAAGGCATGGGCACAAGTGCTGGCTAAGGCTTAAGGCATGGGCACAAGTGCTGGCTAAGGCTTAAGGCATGGGCACAAGTGCTGGCTAGGCATAAGGCATGGGCACAAGTGCTGGCTAGGCATAAGGCATAGGCACAAGTGCTGGCTAGCCATAAGGCATGGGCACAAGTGCTGGCTAAGGCTTAAGGCATGGGCACAAGTGCTGGCTAAGGCTTAAGGCATGGGCACAAGTGCTGGCTAAGGCTTAAGGCATGGGCACAAGTGCTGGCTAAGGCTTAAGGCATGGGCACAAGTGCTGGCTAAGGCTTAAGGCATGGGCACAAGTACTGGCTAGGCTTAAGGCATGGGCACTAGTGCTGGCTATGCTTAAGGCAACGGCACAAGTGCTTGCTATGCTTAAGGCAACGGCACAAGTGCTGGCTAGGCTTAAGGCATGGGCACAAGTGCTGGCTAGGCTTAAGGCATGAGCACAAGTGCTGGCTAGGCATAAGGCATGGGCACAAGTGCTGGCTAGGCATAAGGCATGGGCACAAGTGCTGGCTAAGGCTTAAGGCATGGGCACCAGTGCTGGCTAAGGCTTAAGGCATGGGCACAAGTGCTGGCTAAGGCTTAAGGCATGGGCACAAGTGCTGGCTAAGGCTTAAGTCATGGGCACAAGTACTGGCTAGACTTAAGGCATGGGCAGAAGTGCTGCCTAAGGCTTAAGGCAACGGCACAAGTGCTGGTTAGGCTTAAGGCAACGGCACAAGTGATGGCTAGGCTTAAGGCATGGGCACAAGAGATGGCTAGGCTTAAGGCATGGGTACAAGTGCTGGCTAGGCATAAGGCATGGGCACAAGTGCTGGCTAGGCTTAAGGCATGGGCACAAGTGCTGGCTAAGGCTTAAGGCATGGGCACAAGTGCTGGCTAAGGCTTAAGGCATGGGCACAAGTGCTGGCTAAGGCTTAAGGCCTTGGCACAAGTGCTGGCTAGCCTTAAGGCCTGGGCACAAGTGCTGGCTAGGCTTAAGGCATGGGCACAAGTGCTGGCTAGGCATAAGGCAAGGGCACAAGTGCTGGCTAAGGCTTAAGGCATGGGCACAAGTGCTGGCTATGGTTAAGGCAACGGCACAAGTGCTGGCTATGCTTAAGGCAACGGCACAAGTGCTGGCTAGGCTTAAGGCATGGGCACAAGTGCTGGCTAAGGCTTAAGGCATGGGCACAAGTGCTGGCTAAGGCTTAAGGCATGGGCACAAGTGCTGGCTAAGGCTTAATGCATGGGCACAAGTGCTGGCTAAGGCTTAAGGTATGGGCACAAGTGCTGGTTAAGGTTTAAGGCATGGGCACAAGTGCTGGCTAAGGTTTAAGGCATGGGCACAAGTGCTGGCTAAGGCTTAAGGCATGGGCACAAGTGCTGGCTAAGGCTTAAGGCATGGGCACAAGTACTGGCTAGGCTTAAGGCATGGGCAGAAGTGCTGCCTAAGGCTTAAGGCAACGGCACAAGTGCTGGTTAGGCTTAAGGCAACGGCACAAGTGATGGCTAGGCTTAAGGCATGGGCACAAGAGATGGCTAGGCTTAAGGCATGGGTACAAGTGCTGGCTAGGCATAAGGCATGGGCACAAGTGCTGGCTAAGGCTTAAGGCATGGGCACAAGTGCTGGCTAAGGCTTAAGGCATGGGCACAAGTGCTGGCTAAGGCTTAAGGCATGGGCACAAGTGCTGGCTAGGCATAAGGCATGGGCACAAGTGCTGGCTAGGCATAAGGCATAGGCACAAGTGCTGGCTAGCCATAAGGCATGGGCACAAGTGCTGGCTAAGGCTTAAGGCATGGGCACAAGTGCTGGCTAAGGCTTAAGGCATGGGCACAAGTGCTGGCTAAGGCTTAAGGCATGGGCACAAGTGCTGGCTAAGGCTTAAGGCATGGGCACAAGTGCTGGCTAAGGCTTAAGGCATGGGCACAAGTACTGGCTAGGCTTAAGGCATGGGCACTAGTGCTGGCTATGCTTAAGGCAACGGCACAAGTGCTTGCTATGCTTAAGGCAACGGCACAAGTGCTGGCTAGGCTTAAGGCATGGGCACAAGTGCTGGCTAGGCTTAAGGCATGAGCACAAGTGCTGGCTAGGCATAAGGCATGGGCACAAGTGCTGGCTAGGCATAAGGCATGGGCACAAGTGCTGGCTAAGGCTTAAGGCATGGGCACCAGTGCTGGCTAAGGCTTAAGGCATGGGCACAAGTGCTGGCTAAGGCTTAAGGCATGGGCACAAGTGCTGGCTAAGGCTTAAGTCATGGGCACAAGTACTGGCTAGACTTAAGGCATGGGCAGAAGTGCTGCCTAAGGCTTAAGGCAACGGCACAAGTGCTGGTTAGGCTTAAGGCAACGGCACAAGTGATGGCTAGGCTTAAGGCATGGGCACAAGAGATGGCTAGGCTTAAGGCATGGGTACAAGTGCTGGCTAGGCATAAGGCATGGGCACAAGTGCTGGCTAGGCTTAAGGCATGGGCACAAGTGCTGGCTAAGGCTTAAGGCATGGGCACAAGTGCTGGCTAAGGCTTAAGGCATGGGCACAAGTGCTGGCTAAGGCTTAAGGCCTTGGCACAAGTGCTGGCTAGCCTTAAGGCCTGGGCACAAGTGCTGGCTAGGCTTAAGGCATGGGCACAAGTGCTGGCTAGGCATAAGGCAAGGGCACAAGTGCTGGCTAAGGCTTAAGGCATGGGCACAAGTGCTGGCTATGGTTAAGGCAACGGCACAAGTGCTGGCTATGCTTAAGGCAACGGCACAAGTGCTGGCTAGGCTTAAGGCATGGGCACAAGTGCTGGCTAAGGCTTAAGGCATGGGCACAAGTGCTGGCTAAGGCTTAAGGCATGGGCACAAGTGCTGGCTAAGGCTTAATGCATGGGCACAAGTGCTGGCTAAGGCTTAAGGTATGGGCACAAGTGCTGGTTAAGGTTTAAGGCATGGGCACAAGTGCTGGCTAAGGTTTAAGGCATGGGCACAAGTGCTGGCTAAGGCTTAAGGCATGGGCACAAGTGCTGGCTAAGGCTTAAGGCATGGGCACAAGTACTGGCTAGGCTTAAGGCATGGGCAGAAGTGCTGCCTAAGGCTTAAGGCAACGGCACAAGTGCTGGTTAGGCTTAAGGCAACGGCACAAGTGATGGCTAGGCTTAAGGCATGGGCACAAGAGATGGCTAGGCTTAAGGCATGGGTACAAGTGCTGGCTAGGCATAAGGCATGGGCACAAGTGCTGGCTAAGGCTTAAGGCATGGGCACAAGTGCTGGCTAAGGCTTAAGGCATGGGCACAAGTGCTGGCTAAGGCTTAAGGCTTGGGCACAAGTGCTGGCTAGGCTTAAGGCCTGGGCACAAGTGCTGGCTAGGCTTAAGGCATGGGCACAAGTGCTGGCTAGGCATAAGGCAAGCGCACAAGTGCTGGCTAGGCATAAGGCATGGGCACAAGTGATGGCTAAGGCTTAAGGCATGGGCACAAGTGCTGGCTATGCTTAAGGCAACGGCACAAGTGCTGGCTATGCTTAAGGCAACGGCACAAGTGCTGGCTAGGCTTAAGGCATGGGCACAAGTGCTGGCTAAGGTTTAAGGCATGGGCACAAGTGCTGGCTAAGGCTGAAGGCATGGGCACAAGTGCTGGCTAAGGCTTAAGGCATGGGCATAAATGCTGGCTAAGGCTTAAGGCATGGGCACAAGTGCTGGCTAGGCTTAAGGCATGGGCACAAGTGCTGGCTAGGCTTAAGGCATACGGCTAACTCTTTGCATAAAGGGTTAGGCACCCATAGGGGTGAAGAGCTAGCTTTCACCCCTCTACTCTGTACTTGGACATTTAGGACTAGATCTTTGTTGTACAGTGCGGAGCCTCTCCATAACCCCATGCTCCAAGCGACCAGGCACTTCTTGTCTGTCCTCCGTAAATGGTTAATGCCTTCTTCCCCAATTACAGTCATGCATGCGCATTCAGACGGGACAAGAGCGAAGAGCGTAAAGCCTGCCCTGTGTGCATAACCATCATGTAACTAAAGACAGAAAAACAAACATGCAAGGGGCTCAAAAGTGCTGGCTAAGGCTTAAGGCATGGGCAAAAGTGCTGGCTAAGGCTTAAGGCATGGGCACAAGTGCTGGCTAAGGCTTAAGGCATGGGCACAAGTGCTGGCTAAGGCTTAAGGCATGGGCACAAGTGCTGGCTAAGGCTTAAGGCATGGGCACAAGTGCTGGCTAAGGCTTAAGGCATGGGCACAAGTCCTGGCTAGGCTTAAGGCATGGGCACAAGTGCTGGCTAGGCTTAAGGCAATGGCACAAGTGCTGGCTATGCTTAAGGCAACGGCACAAGTGCTGGCTAGGCTTAAGGCATGGGCACAAGTGCTGGCTAGGCTTAAGGCATGGGCACAAGTGCTGGCTAGGCATAAGGCATGGGCACAAGTGCTGGCTAGGCATAAGGCATGGGCACAAGTGCTGGCTAGGCATAAGGCATGGGCACAAGTGCTGGCTAGGCATAAGACATGGGCACAAGTGCTGGCTAAGGTTTAAGGCATGGGCACAAGTGCTGGCTAAGGCTTAAGGCATGGGCACAAGTGCTGGCTATGCTTAAGGCAACGGCACAAGTGCTGGCTAAGGCTTAAGGCATGGGCACAAGTGCTGGCTAAGGCTTAAGGCATGGGCACAAGTGCTGGCTAGGCTTAAGGCCTGGGCACAAGTGCTGGCTAGGCTTAAGGCATGGGCACAAGTGCTGGCTAGGCATAAGGCAAGGGCACAAGTGCTGGCTAAGGCTTAAGGCATGGGCACAAGTGCTGGCTATGCTTAAGGCAACGGCACAAGTGCTGGCTATGCTTAAGGCAACGGCACAAGTGCTGGCTAGGCTTAAGGCATGGGCACATGTGCTGGCTAAGGCTTAAGGCATGGGCACAAGTGCTGGCTAAGGCTTAAGGCATGGGCACAAGTGCTGGCTAAGGCTTAAGGTATGGGCACAAGTGCTGGCTAGGCTTAAGGCATGGGCACAAATGCTGGCTATGCTTAAGGCAACGGCACAAGTGCTGGCTATGCTTAAGGCAACGGCACAAGTGCTGGCTAGGCTTAAGGCATGGGCACAAGTGCTGGCAAAGGCTTAAGACATGGGCACAAGTGCTGGCTAAGGCTTAAGGCATGGGCACAAGTGCTGGCTAAGGCTTAAGGCATGGGCACAAGTACTGTCTAGGCTTAAGGCATGGGCATAAGTGCTGGCTATGCTTAAGGCAACGGCACAAGTGCTGGCTATGCTTAAGGCAACGGCACAAGTGCTGGCTAGGCTTAAGGCATGGGCACAAGTGCTGGCTAAGGCTTAAGGCATGGACACAAGTGCTGGCTAGGCTTAAGGCCTGGGCACAAGTGCTGGCTAGGCTTAAGGCATGGGCACAAGTGCTGGCTAGGCATAAGGCAAGGGTACAAGTGCTGGCTAAGGCATAAGGCATGGGCACAAGTGCTGGCTATGCTTAAGGCATGGGCACAAGTGCTGGCTAAGGCTTAAGGCATGGGCACAAGTGCTGGCTAAGGCTTAAGGTATGGGCACAAGTGCTGGCTAAGGTTTAAGGCATGGGCACAAGTGCTGGCTAAGGTTTAAGGCATGGGCACAAGTGCTGGCTAAGGCTGAAGGCATGGGCACAAGTGCTGGCTAAGGCTTAAGGCATGGGCATAAGTGCTGGCTAAGGCTTAAGGCATGGGCACAAGTGCTGGCTAGGCTTAAGGCATGGGCACAAGTGCTGGCTAGGCTTAAGGCATACGGCTAACTCTTTGCACTCTTTGCATAAAGGGTTAGGCACCCATAGGGGTGAAGAGCTAGCTTTCACCCCTCTACTCTGTACTTGGACATTTAGGACTAGATCCTTTGTTGTACAGTGCGGAGCCTCTCC
Organism: Ranitomeya imitator; assembly: GCF_032444005.1. Taxonomy (NCBI): domain Eukaryota; kingdom Metazoa; phylum Chordata; class Amphibia; order Anura; family Dendrobatidae; genus Ranitomeya; species Ranitomeya imitator. The sequence continues at coordinate 157,485 of NW_027194424.1, forward strand.
ATAACCCCATGCTCCAAGCGACCAGGCACTTCTTGTCTGTCCTCCGTAAATGGGTAATGCCTTCTTCCCCAATTACAGTCGTGCATGCGCATTCAGACGGGACAAGAGCGAAGAGCGTAAAGCCTGCCCTGTGTGCATAACCATCATGTAACTAAAGACAGAAAAACAAACATGCAAGGGGCTCAAAAATGCTGGCTAAGGCTTAAGGCATGGGCAAAAGTGCTGGCTAAGGCTTAAGGCATGGGCACAAGTGCTGGCTAAGGCTTAAGGCATGGGCACAAGTGCTGGCTAAGGCTTAAGGCATGGGCACAAGTGCTGGCTAAGGCTTAAGGCATGGGCACAAGTGCTGGCTAAGGCTTAAGGCATGGGCACAAGTGCTGGCTAGGCTTAAGGCATACGGCTAACTCTTTGCACTCTTTGCATAAAGGGTTAGGCACCCATAGGGGTGAAGAGCTAGCTTTCACCCCTCTACTCTGTACTTGGACATTTAGGACTAGATCCTTTGTTGTACAGTGCGGAGCCTCTCCATAACCCCATGCTCCAAGCGACCAGGCACTTCTTGTCTGTCCTCCGTAAATGGGTAATGCCTTCTTCCCCAATTACAGTCGTGCATGCGCATTCAGACGGGACAAGAGCGAAGAGCGTAAAGCCTGCCCTGTGTGCATAACCATCATGTAACTAAAGACAGAAAAACAAACATGCAAGGGGCTCAAAAGTGCTGGCTAAGGCTTAAGGCATGGGCAAAAGTGCTGGCTAAGGCTTAAGGCATGGGCACAAGTGCTGGCTAAGGCTTAAGGCATGGGCACAAGTGCTGGCTAAGGCTTAAGGCATGGGCACAAGTGCTGGCTAAGGCTTAAGGCATGGGCACAAGTGCTGGCTAAGGCTTAAGGCATGGGCACAAGTGCTGGCTAAGGCTTAAGGCATGGGCACAAGTGCTGGCTAGGCTTAAGGAATGGGCACAAGTGCTGGCTAGGCATAAGGCATGGGCACAAGTGCTGGCTAGGCATAAGGCATGGGCACAAGTGCTGGCTAAGGCTTAAGGCATGGGCACAAGTGCTGGCTAAGGCTTAAGGCATGGGCACAAGTGCTGGCTAGGCATAAGGCATGGGCACAAGTGCTGGCTAGGCATAAGGCATGGGCACAAGTGCTGGCTACGAATAAGGCATGGGCACAAGTACTGGCTAGGCATAAGGCATGGGCACAAGTGCTGGCTAGGCATAAGACATGGGCAAAAGTGCTGGCTAAGGCTTAAGGCATGGGCACAAGTGCTGGCTAAGGCTTAAGGCATGGGCACAAGTGCTGGCTAAGGCTTAAGGCATGGGCACAAGTGCTGGCTAAGGCTTAAGGCATGGGCACAAGTGCTGGCTAAGGCTTAAGGCATGGGCACAAGTGCTGGCTAAGGCTTAAGGCATGGGCACAAGTGCTGGCTAGGCTTAAGGAATGGGCACAAGTGCTGGCTAGGCATAAGGCATGGGCACAAGTGCTGGCTAGGCATAAGGCATGGGCACAAGTGCTGGCTACGAATAAGGCATGGGCACAAGTACTGGCTAGGCATAAGGCATGGGCACAAGTGCTGGCTAGGCATAAGACATGGGCACAAGTGCTGGCTAAGGTTTAAGGCATGGGCACAAGTGCTGGCTAAGGCTTAAGGCATGGGCACAAGTGCTGGCTAAGGCTTAAGGCATGGGCACAAGTGCTGGCTAAGGCATAAGGCATGGGCACAAGTGCTGGCTAGGCATAAGGCATGGGCACAAGTGCTGGCTAGGCATAAGGCATAGGCACAAGTGCTGGCTAGCCATAAGGCATGGGCACAAGTGCTGGCTAAGGCTTAAGGCATGGGCACAAGTGCTGGCTAAGGCTTAAGGCATGGGCACAAGTGCTGGCTAAGGCTTAAGGCATGGGCACAAGTGCTGGCTAAGGCTTAAGGCATGGGCACAAGTGCTGGCTAAGGCTTAAGGCATGGGCACAAGTACTGGCTAGGCTTAAGGCATGGGCACTAGTGCTGGCTATGCTTAAGGCAACGGCACAAGTGCTTGCTATGCTTAAGGCAACGGCACAAGTGCTGGCTAGGCTTAAGGCATGGGCACAAGTGCTGGCTAGGCTTAAGGCATGAGCACAAGTGCTGGCTAGGCATAAGGCATGGGCACAAGTGCTGGCTAGGCATAAGGCATGGGCACAAGTGCTGGCTAAGGCTTAAGGCATGGGCACCAGTGCTGGCTAAGGCTTAAGGCATGGGCACAAGTGCTGGCTAAGGTTTAAGGCATGGGCACAAGTGCTGGCTAAGGCTTAAGGCATGGGCACAAGTGCTGGCTAAGGCTTAAGGCATGGGCACAAGTACTGGCTAGGCTTAAGGCATGGGCAGAAGTGCTGCCTAAGGCTTAAGGCAACGGCACAAGTGCTGGTTAGGCTTAAGGCAACGGCACAAGTGATGGCTAGGCTTAAGGCATGGGCACAAGAGATGGCTAGGCTTAAGGCATGGGTACAAGTGCTGGCTAGGCATAAGGCATGGGCACAAGTGCTGGCTTAGGCTTAAGGCATGGGCACAAGTGCTGGCTAAGGCTTAAGGCATGGGCACAAGTGCTGGCTAAGGCTTAAGGCATGGGCACAAGTGCTGGCTAGGCATAAGGCATGGGCACAAGTGCTGGCTAGGCATAAGGCATAGGCACAAGTGCTGGCTAGCCATAAGGCATGGGCACAAGTGCTGGCTAAGGCTTAAGGCATGGGCACAAGTGCTGGCTAAGGCTTAAGGCATGGGCACAAGTGCTGGCTAAGGCTTAAGGCATGGGCACAAGTGCTGGCTAAGGCTTAAGGCATGGGCACAAGTGCTGGCTAAGGCTTAAGGCATGGGCACAAGTACTGGCTAGGCTTAAGGCATGGGCACTAGTGCTGGCTATGCTTAAGGCAACGGCACAAGTGCTTGCTATGCTTAAGGCAACGGCACAAGTGCTGGCTAGGCTTAAGGCATGGGCACAAGTGCTGGCTAGGCTTAAGGCATGAGCACAAGTGCTGGCTAGGCATAAGGCATGGGCACAAGTGCTGGCTAGGCATAAGGCATGGGCACAAGTGCTGGCTAAGGCTTAAGGCATGGGCACCAGTGCTGGCTAAGGCTTAAGGCATGGGCACAAGTGCTGGCTAAGGCTTAAGGCATGGGCACAAGTGCTGGCTAAGGCTTAAGTCATGGGCACAAGTACTGGCTAGACTTAAGGCATGGGCAGAAGTGCTGCCTAAGGCTTAAGGCAACGGCACAAGTGCTGGTTAGGCTTAAGGCAACGGCACAAGTGATGGCTAGGCTTAAGGCATGGGCACAAGAGATGGCTAGGCTTAAGGCATGGGTACAAGTGCTGGCTAGGCATAAGGCATGGGCACAAGTGCTGGCTAGGCTTAAGGCATGGGCACAAGTGCTGGCTAAGGCTTAAGGCATGGGCACAAGTGCTGGCTAAGGCTTAAGGCATGGGCACAAGTGCTGGCTAAGGCTTAAGGCCTTGGCACAAGTGCTGGCTAGCCTTAAGGCCTGGGCACAAGTGCTGGCTAGGCTTAAGGCATGGGCACAAGTGCTGGCTAGGCATAAGGCAAGGGCACAAGTGCTGGCTAAGGCTTAAGGCATGGGCACAAGTGCTGGCTATGGTTAAGGCAACGGCACAAGTGCTGGCTATGCTTAAGGCAACGGCACAAGTGCTGGCTAGGCTTAAGGCATGGGCACAAGTGCTGGCTAAGGTTTAAGGCATGGGCACAAGTGCTGGCTAAGGCTTAAGGCATGGGCACAAGTGCTGGCTAAGGCTTAATGCATGGGCACAAGTGCTGGCTAAGGCTTAAGGTATGGGCACAAGTGCTGGTTAAGGTTTAAGGCATGGGCACAAGTGCTGGCTAAGGTTTAAGGCATGGGCACAAGTGCTGGCTAAGGCTTAAGGCATGGGCACAAGTGCTGGCTAAGGCTTAAGGCATGGGCACAAGTACTGGCTAGGCTTAAGGCATGGGCAGAAGTGCTGCCTAAGGCTTAAGGCAACGGCACAAGTGCTGGTTAGGCTTAAGGCAACGGCACAAGTGATGGCTAGGCTTAAGGCATGGGCACAAGAGATGGCTAGGCTTAAGGCATGGGTACAAGTGCTGGCTAGGCATAAGGCATGGGCACAAGTGCTGGCTAAGGCTTAAGGCATGGGCACAAGTGCTGGCTAAGGCTTAAGGCATGGGCACAAGTGCTGGCTAAGGCTTAAGGCTTGGGCACAAGTGCTGGCTAGGCTTAAGGCCTGGGCACAAGTGCTGGCTAGGCTTAAGGCATGGGCACAAGTGCTGGCTAGGCATAAGGCAAGGGCACAAGTGCTGGCTAGGCATAAGGCATGGGCACAAGTGATGGCTAAGGCTTAAGGCATGGGCACAAGTGCTGGCTATGCTTAAGGCAACGGCACAAGTGCTGGCTATGCTTAAGGCAACGGCACAAGTGCTGGCTAGGCTTAAGGCATGGGCACAAGTGCTGGCTAAGGTTTAAGGCATGGGCACAAGTGCTGGCTAAGGCTGAAGGCATGGGCACAAGTGCTGGCTAAGGCTTAAGGCATGGGCATAAATGCTGGCTAAGGCTTAAGGCATGGGCACAAGTGCTGGCTAGGCTTAAGGCATGGGCACAAGTGCTGGCTAGGCTTAAGGCATACGGCTAACTCTTTGCATAAAGGGTTAGGCACCCATAGGGGTGAAGAGCTAGCTTTCACCCCTCTACTCTGTACTTGGACATTTAGGACTAGATCTTTGTTGTACAGTGCGGAGCCTCTCCATAACCCCATGCTCCAAGCGACCAGGCACTTCTTGTCTGTCCTCCGTAAATGGTTAATGCCTTCTTCCCCAATTACAGTCATGCATGCGCATTCAGACGGGACAAGAGCGAAGAGCGTAAAGCCTGCCCTGTGTGCATAACCATCATGTAACTAAAGACAGAAAAACAAACATGCAAGGGGCTCAAAAGTGCTGGCTAAGGCTTAAGGCATGGGCAAAAGTGCTGGCTAAGGCTTAAGGCATGGGCACAAGTGCTGGCTAAGGCTTAAGGCATGGGCACAAGTGCTGGCTAAGGCTTAAGGCATGGGCACAAGTGCTGGCTAAGGCTTAAGGCATGGGCACAAGTGCTGGCTAAGGCTTAAGGCATGGGCACAAGTCCTGGCTAGGCTTAAGGCATGGGCACAAGTGCTGGCTAGGCTTAAGGCAATGGCACAAGTGCTGGCTATGCTTAAGGCAACGGCACAAGTGCTGGCTAGGCTTAAGGCATGGGCACAAGTGCTGGCTAGGCTTAAGGCATGGGCACAAGTGCTGGCTAGGCATAAGGCATGGGCACAAGTGCTGGCTAGGCATAAGGCATGGGCACAAGTGCTGGCTAGGCATAAGGCATGGGCACAAGTGCTGGCTAGGCATAAGACATGGGCACAAGTGCTGGCTAAGGTTTAAGGCATGGGCACAAGTGCTGGCTAAGGCTTAAGGCATGGGCACAAGTGCTGGCTATGCTTAAGGCAACGGCACAAGTGCTGGCTAAGGCTTAAGGCATGGGCACAAGTGCTGGCTAAGGCTTAAGGCATGGGCACAAGTGCTGGCTAGGCTTAAGGCCTGGGCACAAGTGCTGGCTAGGCTTAAGGCATGGGCACAAGTGCTGGCTAGGCATAAGGCAAGGGCACAAGTGCTGGCTAAGGCTTAAGGCATGGGCACAAGTGCTGGCTATGCTTAAGGCAACGGCACAAGTGCTGGCTATGCTTAAGGCAACGGCACAAGTGCTGGCTAGGCTTAAGGCATGGGCACATGTGCTGGCTAAGGCTTAAGGCATGGGCACAAGTGCTGGCTAAGGCTTAAGGCATGGGCACAAGTGCTGGCTAAGGCTTAAGGTATGGGCACAAGTGCTGGCTAGGCTTAAGGCATGGGCACAAATGCTGGCTATGCTTAAGGCAACGGCACAAGTGCTGGCTATGCTTAAGGCAACGGCACAAGTGCTGGCTAGGCTTAAGGCATGGGCACAAGTGCTGGCAAAGGCTTAAGACATGGGCACAAGTGCTGGCTAAGGCTTAAGGCATGGGCACAAGTGCTGGCTAAGGCTTAAGGCATGGGCACAAGTACTGTCTAGGCTTAAGGCATGGGCATAAGTGCTGGCTATGCTTAAGGCAACGGCACAAGTGCTGGCTATGCTTAAGGCAACGGCACAAGTGCTGGCTAGGCTTAAGGCATGGGCACAAGTGCTGGCTAAGGCTTAAGGCATGGACACAAGTGCTGGCTAGGCTTAAGGCCTGGGCACAAGTGCTGGCTAGGCTTAAGGCATGGGCACAAGTGCTGGCTAGGCATAAGGCAAGGGTACAAGTGCTGGCTAAGGCATAAGGCATGGGCACAAGTGCTGGCTATGCTTAAGGCATGGGCACAAGTGCTGGCTAAGGCTTAAGGCATGGGCACAAGTGCTGGCTAAGGCTTAAGGTATGGGCACAAGTGCTGGCTAAGGTTTAAGGCATGGGCACAAGTGCTGGCTAAGGTTTAAGGCATGGGCACAAGTGCTGGCTAAGGCTGAAGGCATGGGCACAAGTGCTGGCTAAGGCTTAAGGCATGGGCATAAGTGCTGGCTAAGGCTTAAGGCATGGGCACAAGTGCTGGCTAGGCTTAAGGCATGGGCACAAGTGCTGGCTAGGCTTAAGGCATACGGCTAACTCTTTGCACTCTTTGCATAAAGGGTTAGGCACCCATAGGGGTGAAGAGCTAGCTTTCACCCCTCTACTCTGTACTTGGACATTTAGGACTAGATCCTTTGTTGTACAGTGCGGAGCCTCTCCATAACCCCATGCTCCAAGCGACCAGGCACTTCTTGTCTGTCCTCCGTAAATGGGTAATGCCTTCTTCCCCAATTACAGTCGTGCATGCGCATTCAGACGGGACAAGAGCGAAGAGCGTAAAGCCTGCCCTGTGTGCATAACCATCATGTAACTAAAGACAGAAAAACAAACATGCAAGGGGCTCAAAAATGCTGGCTAAGGCTTAAGGCATGGGCAAAAGTGCTGGCTAAGGCTTAAGGCATGGGCACAAGTGCTGGCTAAGGCTTAAGGCATGGGCACAAGTGCTGGCTAAGGCTTAAGGCATGGGCACAAGTGCTGGCTAAGGCTTAAGGCATGGGCACAAGTGCTGGCTAAGGCTTAAGGCATGGGCACAAGTGCTGGCTAGGCTTAAGGCATACGGCTAACTCTTTGCACTCTTTGCATAAAGGGTTAGGCACCCATAGGGGTGAAGAGCTAGCTTTCACCCCTCTACTCTGTACTTGGACATTTAGGACTAGATCCTTTGTTGTACAGTGCGGAGCCTCTCCATAACCCCATGCTCCAAGCGACCAGGCACTTCTTGTCTGTCCTCCGTAAATGGGTAATGCCTTCTTCCCCAATTACAGTCGTGCATGCGCATTCAGACGGGACAAGAGCGAAGAGCGTAAAGCCTGCCCTGTGTGCATAACCATCATGTAACTAAAGACAGAAAAACAAACATGCAAGGGGCTCAAAAGTGCTGGCTAAGGCTTAAGGCATGGGCAAAAGTGCTGGCTAAGGCTTAAGGCATGGGCACAAGTGCTGGCTAAGGCTTAAGGCATGGGCACAAGTGCTGGCTAAGGCTTAAGGCATGGGCACAAGTGCTGGCTAAGGCTTAAGGCATGGGCACAAGTGCTGGCTAAGGCTTAAGGCATGGGCACAAGTGCTGGCTAAGGCTTAAGGCATGGGCACAAGTGCTGGCTAGGCTTAAGGAATGGGCACAAGTGCTGGCTAGGCATAAGGCATGGGCACAAGTGCTGGCTAGGCATAAGGCATGGGCACAAGTGCTGGCTAAGGCTTAAGGCATGGGCACAAGTGCTGGCTAAGGCTTAAGGCATGGGCACAAGTGCTGGCTAGGCATAAGGCATGGGCACAAGTGCTGGCTAGGCATAAGGCATGGGCACAAGTGCTGGCTACGAATAAGGCATGGGCACAAGTACTGGCTAGGCATAAGGCATGGGCACAAGTGCTGGCTAGGCATAAGACATGGGCAAAAGTGCTGGCTAAGGCTTAAGGCATGGGCACAAGTGCTGGCTAAGGCTTAAGGCATGGGCACAAGTGCTGGCTAAGGCTTAAGGCATGGGCACAAGTGCTGGCTAAGGCTTAAGGCATGGGCACAAGTGCTGGCTAAGGCTTAAGGCATGGGCACAAGTGCTGGCTAAGGCTTAAGGCATGGGCACAAGTGCTGGCTAGGCTTAAGGAATGGGCACAAGTGCTGGCTAGGCATAAGGCATGGGCACAAGTGCTGGCTAGGCATAAGGCATGGGCACAAGTGCTGGCTACGAATAAGGCATGGGCACAAGTACTGGCTAGGCATAAGGCATGGGCACAAGTGCTGGCTAGGCATAAGACATGGGCACAAGTGCTGGCTAAGGTTTAAGGCATGGGCACAAGTGCTGGCTAAGGCTTAAGGCATGGGCACAAGTGCTGGCTAAGGCTTAAGGCATGGGCACAAGTGCTGGCTAAGGCATAAGGCATGGGCACAAGTGCTGGCTAGGCATAAGGCATGGGCACAAGTGCTGGCTAGGCATAAGGCATAGGCACAAGTGCTGGCTAGCCATAAGGCATGGGCACAAGTGCTGGCTAAGGCTTAAGGCATGGGCACAAGTGCTGGCTAAGGCTTAAGGCATGGGCACAAGTGCTGGCTAAGGCTTAAGGCATGGGCACAAGTGCTGGCTAAGGCTTAAGGCATGGGCACAAGTGCTGGCTAAGGCTTAAGGCATGGGCACAAGTACTGGCTAGGCTTAAGGCATGGGCACTAGTGCTGGCTATGCTTAAGGCAACGGCACAAGTGCTTGCTATGCTTAAGGCAACGGCACAAGTGCTGGCTAGGCTTAAGGCATGGGCACAAGTGCTGGCTAGGCTTAAGGCATGAGCACAAGTGCTGGCTAGGCATAAGGCATGGGCACAAGTGCTGGCTAGGCATAAGGCATGGGCACAAGTGCTGGCTAAGGCTTAAGGCATGGGCACCAGTGCTGGCTAAGGCTTAAGGCATGGGCACAAGTGCTGGCTAAGGTTTAAGGCATGGGCACAAGTGCTGGCTAAGGCTTAAGGCATGGGCACAAGTGCTGGCTAAGGCTTAAGGCATGGGCACAAGTACTGGCTAGGCTTAAGGCATGGGCAGAAGTGCTGCCTAAGGCTTAAGGCAACGGCACAAGTGCTGGTTAGGCTTAAGGCAACGGCACAAGTGATGGCTAGGCTTAAGGCATGGGCACAAGAGATGGCTAGGCTTAAGGCATGGGTACAAGTGCTGGCTAGGCATAAGGCATGGGCACAAGTGCTGGCTAAGGCTTAAGGCATGGGCACAAGTGCTGGCTAAGGCTTAAGGCATGGGCACAAGTGCTGGCTAAGGCTTAAGGCATGGGCACAAGTGCTGGCTAGGCATAAGGCATGGGCACAAGTGCTGGCTAGGCATAAGGCATAGGCACAAGTGCTGGCTAGCCATAAGGCATGGGCACAAGTGCTGGCTAAGGCTTAAGGCATGGGCACAAGTGCTGGCTAAGGCTTAAGGCATGGGCACAAGTGCTGGCTAAGGCTTAAGGCATGGGCACAAGTGCTGGCTAAGGCTTAAGGCATGGGCACAAGTGCTGGCTAAGGCTTAAGGCATGGGCACAAGTACTGGCTAGGCTTAAGGCATGGGCACTAGTGCTGGCTATGCTTAAGGCAACGGCACAAGTGCTTGCTATGCTTAAGGCAACGGCACAAGTGCTGGCTAGGCTTAAGGCATGGGCACAAGTGCTGGCTAGGCTTAAGGCATGAGCACAAGTGCTGGCTAGGCATAAGGCATGGGCACAAGTGCTGGCTAGGCATAAGGCATGGGCACAAGTGCTGGCTAAGGCTTAAGGCATGGGCACCAGTGCTGGCTAAGGCTTAAGGCATGGGCACAAGTGCTGGCTAAGGCTTAAGGCATGGGCACAAGTGCTGGCTAAGGCTTAAGTCATGGGCACAAGTACTGGCTAGACTTAAGGCATGGGCAGAAGTGCTGCCTAAGGCTTAAGGCAACGGCACAAGTGCTGGTTAGGCTTAAGGCAACGGCACAAGTGATGGCTAGGCTTAAGGCATGGGCACAAGAGATGGCTAGGCTTAAGGCATGGGTACAAGTGCTGGCTAGGCATAAGGCATGGGCACAAGTGCTGGCTAGGCTTAAGGCATGGGCACAAGTGCTGGCTAAGGCTTAAGGCATGGGCACAAGTGCTGGCTAAGGCTTAAGGCATGGGCACAAGTGCTGGCTAAGGCTTAAGGCCTTGGCACAAGTGCTGGCTAGCCTTAAGGCCTGGGCACAAGTGCTGGCTAGGCTTAAGGCATGGGCACAAGTGCTGGCTAGGCATAAGGCAAGGGCACAAGTGCTGGCTAAGGCTTAAGGCATGGGCACAAGTGCTGGCTATGGTTAAGGCAACGGCACAAGTGCTGGCTATGCTTAAGGCAACGGCACAAGTGCTGGCTAGGCTTAAGGCATGGGCACAAGTGCTGGCTAAGGTTTAAGGCATGGGCACAAGTGCTGGCTAAGGCTTAAGGCATGGGCACAAGTGCTGGCTAAGGCTTAATGCATGGGCACAAGTGCTGGCTAAGGCTTAAGGTATGGGCACAAGTGCTGGTTAAGGTTTAAGGCATGGGCACAAGTGCTGGCTAAGGTTTAAGGCATGGGCACAAGTGCTGGCTAAGGCTTAAGGCATGGGCACAAGTGCTGGCTAAGGCTTAAGGCATGGGCACAAGTACTGGCTAGGCTTAAGGCATGGGCAGAAGTGCTGCCTAAGGCTTAAAGCAACGGCACAAGTGCTGGTTAGGCTTAAGGCAACGGCACAAGTGATGGCTAGGCTTAAGGCATGGGCACAAGAGATGGCTAGGCTTAAGGCATGGGTACAAGTGCTGGCTAGGCATAAGGCATGGGCACAAGTGCTGGCTAAGGCTTAAGGCATGGGCACAAGTGCTGGCTAAGGCTTAAGGCATGGGCACAAGTGCTGGCTAAGGCTTAAGGCTTGGGCACAAGTGCTGGCTAGGCTTAAGGCCTGGGCACAAGTGCTGGCTAGGCTTAAGGCATGGGCACAAGTGCTGGCTAGGCATAAGGCAAGGGCACAAGTGCTGGCTAGGCATAAGGCATGGGCACAAGTGATGGCTAAGGCTTAAGGCATGGGCACAAGTGCTGGCTATGCTTAAGGCAACGGCACAAGTGCTGGCTATGCTTAAGGCAACGGCACAAGTGCTGGCTAGGCTTAAGGCATGGGCACAAGTGCTGGCTAAGGTTTAAGGCATGGGCACAAGTGCTGGCTAAGGCTGAAGGCATGGGCACAAGTGCTGGCTAAGGCTTAAGGCATGGGCATAAATGCTGGCTAAGGCTTAAGGCATGGGCACAAGTGCTGGCTAGGCTTAAGGCATGGGCACAAGTGCTGGCTAGGCTTAAGGCATACGGCTAACTCTTTGCATAAAGGGTTAGGCACCCATAGGGGTGAAGAGCTAGCTTTCACCCCTCTACTCTGTACTTGGACATTTAGGACTAGATCTTTGTTGTACAGTGCGGAGCCTCTCCATAACCCCATGCTCCAAGCGACCAGGCACTTCTTGTCTGTCCTCCGTAAATGGTTAATGCCTTCTTCCCCAATTACAGTCATGCATGCGCATTCAGACGGGACAAGAGCGAAGAGCGTAAAGCCTGCCCTGTGTGCATAACCATCATGTAACTAAAGACAGAAAAACAAACATGCAAGGGGCTCAAAAGTGCTGGCTAAGGCTTAAGGCATGGGCAAAAGTGCTGGCTAAGGCTTAAGGCATGGGCACAAGTGCTGGCTAAGGCTTAAGGCATGGGCACAAGTGCTGGCTAAGGCTTAAGGCATGGGCACAAGTGCTGGCTAAGGCTTAAGGCATGGGCACAAGTGCTGGCTAAGGCTTAAGGCATGGGCACAAGTCCTGGCTAGGCTTAAGGCATGGGCACAAGTGCTGGCTAGGCTTAAGGCAATGGCACAAGTGCTGGCTATGCTTAAGGCAACGGCACAAGTGCTGGCTAGGCTTAAGGCATGGGCACAAGTGCTGGCTAGGCTTAAGGCATGGGCACAAGTGCTGGCTAGGCATAAGGCATGGGCACAAGTGCTGGCTAGGCATAAGGCATGGGCACAAGTGCTGGCTAGGCATAAGGCATGGGCACAAGTGCTGGCTAGGCATAAGACATGGGCACAAGTGCTGGCTAAGGTTTAAGGCATGGGCACAAGTGCTGGCTAAGGCTTAAGGCATGGGCACAAGTGCTGGCTATGCTTAAGGCAACGGCACAAGTGCTGGCTAAGGCTTAAGGCATGGGCACAAGTGCTGGCTAAGGCTTAAGGCATGGGCACAAGTGCTGGCTAGGCTTAAGGCCTGGGCACAAGTGCTGGCTAGGCTTAAGGCATGGGCACAAGTGCTGGCTAGGCATAAGGCAAGGGCACAAGTGCTGGCTAAGGCTTAAGGCATGGGCACAAGTGCTGGCTATGCTTAAGGCAACGGCACAAGTGCTGGCTATGCTTAAGGCAACGGCACAAGTGCTGGCTAGGCTTAAGGCATGGGCACATGTGCTGGCTAAGGCTTAAGGCATGGGCACAAGTGCTGGCTAAGGCTTAAGGCATGGGCACAAGTGCTGGCTAAGGCTTAAGGTATGGGCACAAGTGCTGGCTAGGCTTAAGGCATGGGCACAAATGCTGGCTATGCTTAAGGCAACGGCACAAGTGCTGGCTATGCTTAAGGCAACGGCACAAGTGCTGGCTAGGCTTAAGGCATGGGCACAAGTGCTGGCAAAGGCTTAAGACATGGGCACAAGTGCTGGCTAAGGCTTAAGGCATGGGCACAAGTGCTGGCTAAGGCTTAAGGCATGGGCACAAGTACTGTCTAGGCTTAAGGCATGGGCATAAGTGCTGGCTATGCTTAAGGCAACGGCACAAGTGCTGGCTATGCTTAAGGCAACGGCACAAGTGCTGGCTAGGCTTAAGGCATGGGCACAAGTGCTGGCTAAGGCTTAAGGCATGGACACAAGTGCTGGCTAGGCTTAAGGCCTGGGCACAAGTGCTGGCTAGGCTTAAGGCATGGGCACAAGTGCTGGCTAGGCATAAGGCAAGGGTACAAGTGCTGGCTAAGGCATAAGGCATGGGCACAAGTGCTGGCTATGCTTAAGGCATGGGCACAAGTGCTGGCTAAGGCTTAAGGCATGGGCACAAGTGCTGGCTAAGGCTTAAGGTATGGGCACAAGTGCTGGCTAAGGTTTAAGGCATGGGCACAAGTGCTGGCTAAGGTTTAAGGCATGGGCACAAGTGCTGGCTAAGGCTGAAGGCATGGGCACAAGTGCTGGCTAAGGCTTAAGGCATGGGCATAAGTGCTGGCTAAGGCTTAAGGCATGGGCACAAGTGCTGGCTAGGCTTAAGGCATGGGCACAAGTGCTGGCTAGGCTTAAGGCATACGGCTAACTCTTTGCACTCTTTGCATAAAGGGTTAGGCACCCATAGGGGTGAAGAGCTAGCTTTCACCCCTCTACTCTGTACTTGGACATTTAGGACTAGATCCTTTGTTGTACAGTGCGGAGCCTCTCCATAACCCCATGCTCCAAGCGACCAGGCACTTCTTGTCTGTCCTCCGTAAATGGGTAATGCCTTCTTCCCCAATTACAGTCGTGCATGCGCATTCAGACGGGACAAGAGCGAAGAGCGTAAAGCCTGCCCTGTGTGCATAACCATCATGTAACTAAAGACAGAAAAACAAACATGCAAGGGGCTCAAAAATGCTGGCTAAGGCTTAAGGCATGGGCAAAAGTGCTGGCTAAGGCTTAAGGCATGGGCACAAGTGCTGGCTAAGGCTTAAGGCATGGGCACAAGTGCTGGCTAAGGCTTAAGGCATGGGCACAAGTGCTGGCTAAGGCTTAAGGCATGGGCACAAGTGCTGGCTAAGGCTTAAGGCATGGGCACAAGTGCTGGCTAGGCTTAAGGCATACGGCTAACTCTTTGCACTCTTTGCATAAAGGGTTAGGCACCCATAGGGGTGAAGAGCTAGCTTTCACCCCTCTACTCTGTACTTGGACATTTAGGACTAGATCCTTTGTTGTACAGTGCGGAGCCTCTCCATAACCCCATGCTCCAAGCGACCAGGCACTTCTTGTCTGTCCTCCGTAAATGGGTAATGCCTTCTTCCCCAATTACAGTCGTGCATGCGCATTCAGACGGGACAAGAGCGAAGAGCGTAAAGCCTGCCCTGTGTGCATAACCATCATGTAACTAAAGACAGAAAAACAAACATGCAAGGGGCTCAAAAGTGCTGGCTAAGGCTTAAGGCATGGGCAAAAGTGCTGGCTAAGGCTTAAGGCATGGGCACAAGTGCTGGCTAAGGCTTAAGGCATGGGCACAAGTGCTGGCTAAGGCTTAAGGCATGGGCACAAGTGCTGGCTAAGGCTTAAGGCATGGGCACAAGTGCTGGCTAAGGCTTAAGGCATGGGCACAAGTGCTGGCTAAGGCTTAAGGCATGGGCACAAGTGCTGGCTAGGCTTAAGGAATGGGCACAAGTGCTGGCTAGGCATAAGGCATGGGCACAAGTGCTGGCTAGGCATAAGGCATGGGCACAAGTGCTGGCTAAGGCTTAAGGCATGGGCACAAGTGCTGGCTAAGGCTTAAGGCATGGGCACAAGTGCTGGCTAGGCATAAGGCATGGGCACAAGTGCTGGCTAGGCATAAGGCATGGGCACAAGTGCTGGCTACGAATAAATCATGGGCACAAGTACTGGCTAGGCATAAGGCATGGGCACAAGTGCTGGCTAGGCATAAGACATGGGCAAAAGTGCTGGCTAAGGCTTAAGGCATGGGCACAAGTGCTGGCTAAGGCTTAAGGCATGGGCACAAGTGCTGGCTAAGGCTTAAGGCATGGGCACAAGTGCTGGCTAAGGCTTAAGGCATGGGCACAAGTGCTGGCTAAGGCTTAAGGCATGGGCACAAGTGCTGGCTAAGGCTTAAGGCATGGGCACAAGTGCTGGCTAGGCTTAAGGAATGGGCACAAGTGCTGGCTAGGCATAAGGCATGGGCACAAGTGCTGGCTAGGCATAAGGCATGGGCACAAGTGCTGGCTACGAATAAGGCATGGGCACAAGTACTGGCTAGGCATAAGGCATGGGCACAAGTGCTGGCTAGGCATAAGACATGGGCACAAGTGCTGGCTAAGGTTTAAGGCATGGGCACAAGTGCTGGCTAAGGCTTAAGGCATGGGCACAAGTGCTGGCTAAGGCTTAAGGCATGGGCACAAGTGCTGGCTAAGGCATAAGGCATGGGCACAAGTGCTGGCTAGGCATAAGGCATGGGCACAAGTGCTGGCTAGGCATAAGGCATAGGCACAAGTGCTGGCTAGCCATAAGGCATGGGCACAAGTGCTGGCTAAGGCTTAAGGCATGGGCACAAGTGCTGGCTAAGGCTTAAGGCATGGGCACAAGTGCTGGCTAAGGCTTAAGGCATGGGCACAAGTGCTGGCTAAGGCTTAAGGCATGGGCACAAGTGCTGGCTAAGGCTTAAGGCATGGGCACAAGTACTGGCTAGGCTTAAGGCATGGGCACTAGTGCTGGCTATGCTTAAGGCAACGGCACAAGTGCTTGCTATGCTTAAGGCAACGGCACAAGTGCTGGCTAGGCTTAAGGCATGGGCACAAGTGCTGGCTAGGCTTAAGGCATGAGCACAAGTGCTGGCTAGGCATAAGGCATGGGCACAAGTGCTGGCTAGGCATAAGGCATGGGCACAAGTGCTGGCTAAGGCTTAAGGCATGGGCACCAGTGCTGGCTAAGGCTTAAGGCATGGGCACAAGTGCTGGCTAAGGTTTAAGGCATGGGCACAAGTGCTGGCTAAGGCTTAAGGCATGGGCACAAGTGCTGGCTAAGGCTTAAGGCATGGGCACAAGTACTGGCTAGGCTTAAGGCATGGGCAGAAGTGCTGCCTAAGGCTTAAGGCAACGGCACAAGTGCTGGTTAGGCTTAAGGCAACGGCACAAGTGATGGCTAGGCTTAAGGCATGGGCACAAGAGATGGCTAGGCTTAAGGCATGGGTACAAGTGCTGGCTAGGCATAAGGCATGGGCACAAGTGCTGGCTAAGGCTTAAGGCATGGGCACAAGTGCTGGCTAAGGCTTAAGGCATGGGCACAAGTGCTGGCTAAGGCTTAAGGCATGGGCACAAGTGCTGGCTAGGCATAAGGCATGGGCACAAGTGCTGGCTAGGCATAAGGCATAGGCACAAGTGCTGGCTAGCCATAAGGCATGGGCACAAGTGCTGGCTAAGGCTTAAGGCATGGGCACAAGTGCTGGCTAAGGCTTAAGGCATGGGCACAAGTGCTGGCTAAGGCTTAAGGCATGGGCACAAGTGCTGGCTAAGGCTTAAGGCATGGGCACAAGTGCTGGCTAAGGCTTAAGGCATGGGCACAAGTACTGGCTAGGCTTAAGGCATGGGCACTAGTGCTGGCTATGCTTAAGGCAACGGCACAAGTGCTTGCTATGCTTAAGGCAACGGCACAAGTGCTGGCTAGGCTTAAGGCATGGGCACAAGTGCTGGCTAGGCTTAAGGCATGAGCACAAGTGCTGGCTAGGCATAAGGCATGGGCACAAGTGCTGGCTAGGCATAAGGCATGGGCACAAGTGCTGGCTAAGGCTTAAGGCATGGGCACCAGTGCTGGCTAAGGCTTAAGGCATGGGCACAAGTGCTGGCTAAGGCTTAAGGCATGGGCACAAGTGCTGGCTAAGGCTTAAGTCATGGGCACAAGTACTGGCTAGACTTAAGGCATGGGCAGAAGTGCTGCCTAAGGCTTAAGGCAACGGCACAAGTGCTGGTTAGGCTTAAGGCAACGGCACAAGTGATGGCTAGGCTTAAGGCATGGGCACAAGAGATGGCTAGGCTTAAGGCATGGGTACAAGTGCTGGCTAGGCATAAGGCATGGGCACAAGTGCTGGCTAGGCTTAAGGCATGGGCACAAGTGCTGGCTAAGGCTTAAGGCATGGGCACAAGTGCTGGCTAAGGCTTAAGGCATGGGCACAAGTGCTGGCTAAGGCTTAAGGCCTTGGCACAAGTGCTGGCTAGCCTTAAGGCCTGGGCACAAGTGCTGGCTAGGCTTAAGGCATGGGCACAAGTGCTGGCTAGGCATAAGGCAAGGGCACAAGTGCTGGCTAAGGCTTAAGGCATGGGCACAAGTGCTGGCTATGGTTAAGGCAACGGCACAAGTGCTGGCTATGCTTAAGGCAACGGCACAAGTGCTGGCTAGGCTTAAGGCATGGGCACAAGTGCTGGCTAAGGTTTAAGGCATGGGCACAAGTGCTGGCTAAGGCTTAAGGCATGGGCACAAGTGCTGGCTAAGGCTTAATGCATGGGCACAAGTGCTGGCTAAGGCTTAAGGTATGGGCACAAGTGCTGGTTAAGGTTTAAGGCATGGGCACAAGTGCTGGCTAAGGTTTAAGGCATGGGCACAAGTGCTGGCTAAGGCTTAAGGCATGGGCACAAGTGCTGGCTAAGGCTTAAGGCATGGGCACAAGTACTGGCTAGGCTTAAGGCATGGGCAGAAGTGCTGCCTAAGGCTTAAGGCAACGGCACAAGTGCTGGTTAGGCTTAAGGCAACGGCACAAGTGATGGCTAGGCTTAAGGCATGGGCACAAGAGATGGCTAGGCTTAAGGCATGGGTACAAGTGCTGGCTAGGCATAAGGCATGGGCACAAGTGCTGGCTAAGGCTTAAGGCATGGGCACAAGTGCTGGCTAAGGCTTAAGGCATGGGCACAAGTGCTGGCTAAGGCTTAAGGCTTGGGCACAAGTGCTGGCTAGGCTTAAGGCCTGGGCACAAGTGCTGGCTAGGCTTAAGGCATGGGCACAAGTGCTGGCTAGGCATAAGGCAAGGGCACAAGTGCTGGCTAGGCATAAGGCATGGGCACAAGTGATGGCTAAGGCTTAAGGCATGGGCACAAGTGCTGGCTATGCTTAAGGCAACGGCACAAGTGCTGGCTATGCTTAAGGCAACGGCACAAGTGCTGGCTAGGCTTAAGGCATGGGCACAAGTGCTGGCTAAGGTTTAAGGCATGGGCACAAGTGCTGGCTAAGGCTGAAGGCATGGGCACAAGTGCTGGCTAAGGCTTAAGGCATGGGCATAAATGCTGGCTAAGGCTTAAGGCATGGGCACAAGTGCTGGCTAGGCTTAAGGCATGGGCACAAGTGCTGGCTAGGCTTAAGGCATACGGCTAACTCTTTGCATAAAGGGTTAGGCACCCATAGGGGTGAAGAGCTAGCTTTCACCCCTCTACTCTGTACTTGGACATTTAGGACTAGATCTTTGTTGTACAGTGCGGAGCCTCTCCATAACCCCATGCTCCAAGCGACCAGGCACTTCTTGTCTGTCCTCCGTAAATGGTTAATGCCTTCTTCCCCAATTACAGTCATGCATGCGCATTCAGACGGGACAAGAGCGAAGAGCGTAAAGCCTGCCCTGTGTGCATAACCATCATGTAACTAAAGACAGAAAAACAAACATGCAAGGGGCTCAAAAGTGCTGGCTAAGGCTTAAGGCATGGGCAAAAGTGCTGGCTAAGGCTTAAGGCATGGGCACAAGTGCTGGCTAAGGCTTAAGGCATGGGCACAAGTGCTGGCTAAGGCTTAAGGCATGGGCACAAGTGCTGGCTAAGGCTTAAGGCATGGGCACAAGTGCTGGCTAAGGCTTAAGGCATGGGCACAAGTCCTGGCTAGGCTTAAGGCATGGGCACAAGTGCTGGCTAGGCTTAAGGCAATGGCACAAGTGCTGGCTATGCTTAAGGCAACGGCACAAGTGCTGGCTAGGCTTAAGGCATGGGCACAAGTGCTGGCTAGGCTTAAGGCATGGGCACAAGTGCTGGCTAGGCATAAGGCATGGGCACAAGTGCTGGCTAGGCATAAGGCATGGGCACAAGTGCTGGCTAGGCATAAGGCATGGGCACAAGTGCTGGCTAGGCATAAGACATGGGCACAAGTGCTGGCTAAGGTTTAAGGCATGGGCACAAGTGCTGGCTAAGGCTTAAGGCATGGGCACAAGTGCTGGCTATGCTTAAGGCAACGGCACAAGTGCTGGCTAAGGCTTAAGGCATGGGCACAAGTGCTGGCTAAGGCTTAAGGCATGGGCACAAGTGCTGGCTAGGCTTAAGGCCTTGGCACAAGTGCTGGCTAGGCTTAAGGCATGGGCACAAGTGCTGGCTAGGCATAAGGCAAGGGCACAAGTGCTGGCTAAGGCTTAAGGCATGGGCACAAGTGCTGGCTATGCTTAAGGCAACGGCACAAGTGCTGGCTATGCTTAAGGCAACGGCACAAGTGCTGGCTAGGCATAGGGCATGGGCACAAGTGCTGGCTAAGGCTTAAGGCATGGGCACATGTGCTGGCTAAGGCTTAAGGCATGGGCACAAGTGCTGGCTAAGGCTTAAGGCATGGGCACAAGTGCTGGCTAAGGCTTAAGGTATGGGCACAAGTGCTGGCTAGGCTTAAGGCAACGGCACAAGTGCTGGCTATGCTTAAGGCAACGGCACAAGTGCTGGCTAGGCTTAAGGCATGGGCACAAGTGCTGGCAAAGGCTTAAGACATGGGCACAAGTGCTGGCTAAGGCTTAAGGCATGGGCACAAGTGCTGGCTAAGGCTTAAGGCATGGGCACAAGTACTGTCTAGGCTTAAGGCATGGGCATAAGTGCTGGCTATGCTTAAGGCAACGGCACAAGTGCTGGCTATGCTTAAGGCAACGGCACAAGTGCTGGCTAGGCTTAAGGCATGGGCACAAGTGCTGGCTAAGGCTTAAGGCATGGACACAAGTGCTGGCTAGGCTTAAGGCCTGGGCACAAGTGCTGGCTAGGCTTATGGCATGGGCACAAGTGCTGGCTAGGCATAAGGCAAGGGTACAAGTGCTGGCTAAGGCATAAGGCATGGGCACAAGTGCTGGCTATGCTTAAGGCAAAGGCACAAGTGCTGGCTATGCTTAAGGCAACGGCACAAGTGCTGGCTAGGCTTAAGGCATGGGCACAAGTGCTGGCTAAGGCTTAAGGCATGGGCACAAGTGCTGGCTAAGGCTTAAGGCATGGGCACAAGTGCTGGCTAAGGCTTAAGGCATGGGCACAAGTGCTGGCTAAGGCTTAAGGTATGGGCACAAGTGCTGGCTAAGGTTTAAGGCATGGGCACAAGTGCTGGCTAAGGTTTAAGGCATGGGCACAAGTGCTGGCTAAGGCTGAAGGCATGGGCACAAGTGCTGGCTAAGGCTTAAGGCATGGGCATAAGTGCTGGCTAAGGCTTAAGGCATGGGCACAAGTGCTGGCTAGGCTTAAGGCATGGGCACAAGTGCTGGCTAGGCTTAAGGCATACGGCTAACTCTTTGCACTCTTTGCATAAAGGGTTAGGCACCCATAGGGGTGAAGAGCTAGCTTTCACCCCTCTACTCTGTACTTGGACATTTAGGACTAGATCCTTTGTTGTACAGTGCGGAGCCTCTCCATAACCCCATGCTCCAAGCGACCAGGCACTTCTTGTCTGTCCTCCGTAAATGGGTAATGCCTTCTTCCCCAATTACAGTCGTGCATGCGCATTCAGACGGGACAAGAGCGAAGAGCGTAAAGCCTGCCCTGTGTGCATAACCATCATGTAACTAAAGACAGAAAAACAAACATGCAAGGGGCTCAAAAGTGCTGGCTAAGGCTTAAGGCATGGGCAAAAGTGCTGGCTAAGGCTTAAGGCATGGGCACAAGTGCTGGCTAAGGCTTAAGGCATGGGCACAAGTGCTGGCTAAGGCTTAAGGCATGGGCACAAGTGCTGGCTAAGGCTTAAGGCATGGGCACAAGTGCTGGCTAAGGCTTAAGGCATGGGCACAAGTGCTGGCTAAGGCTTAAGGCATGGGCACAAGTGCTGGCTAGGCTTAAGGAATGGGCACAAGTGCTGGCTAGGCATAAGGCATGGGCACAAGTGCTGGCTAGGCATAAGGCATGGGCACAAGTGCTGGCTACGAATAAGGCATGGGCACAAGTACTGGCTAGGCATAAGGCATGGGCACAAGTGCTGGCTAGGCATAAGACATGGGCACAAGTGCTGGCTAAGGTTTAAGGCATGGGCACAAGTGCTGGCTAAGGCTTAAGGCATGGGCACAAGTGCTGGCTAAGGCTTAAGGCATGGGCACAAGTGCTGGCTAAGGCATAAGGCATGGGCACAAGTGCTGGCTAGGCATAAGGCATGGGCACAAGTGTTGGCTAGGCATAAGGCATAGGCACAAGTGCTGGCTAGCCATAAGGCATGGGCACAAGTGCTGGCTAAGGCTTAAGGCATGGGCACAAGTGCTGGCTAAGGCTTAAGGCATGGGCACAAGTGCTGGCTAAGGCTTAAGGCATGGGCACAAGTGCTGGCTAAGGCTTAAGGCATGGGCACAAGTGCTGGCTAAGGCTTAAGGCATGGGCACAAGTACTGGCTAGGCTTAAGGCATGGGCACTAGTGCTGGCTATGCTTAAGGCAACGGCACAAGTGCTTGCTATGCTTAAGGCAACGGCACAAGTGCTGGCTAGGCTTAAGGCATGGGCACAAGTGCTGGCTAGGCTTAAGGCATGAGCACAAGTGCTGGCTAGGCATAAGGCATGGGCACAAGTGCTGGCTAGGCATAAGGCATGGGCACAAGTGCTGGCTAAGGCTTAAGGCATGGGCACCAGTGCTGGCTAAGGCTTAAGGCATGGGCACAAGTGCTGGCTAAGGCTTAAGGCATGGGCACAAGTGCTGGCTAAGGCTTAAGTCATGGGCACAAGTACTGGCTAGACTTAAGGCATGGGCAGAAGTGCTGCCTAAGGCTTAAGGCAACGGCACAAGTGCTGGTTAGGCTTAAGGCAACGGCACAAGTGATGGCTAGGCTTAAGGCATGGGCACAAGAGATGGCTAGGCTTAAGGCATGGGTACAAGTGCTGGCTAGGCATAAGGCATGGGCACAAGTGCTGGCTAGGCTTAAGGCATGGGCACAAGTGCTGGCTAAGGCTTAAGGCATGGGCACAAGTGCTGGCTAAGGCTTAAGGCATGGGCACAAGTGCTGGCTAAGGCTTAAGGCCTTGGCACAAGTGCTGGCTAGCCTTAAGGCCTGGGCACAAGTGCTGGCTAGGCTTAAGGCATGGGCACAAGTGCTGGCTAGGCATAAGGCAAGGGCACAAGTGCTGGCTAAGGCTTAAGGCATGGGCACAAGTGCTGGCTATGGTTAAGGCAACGGCACAAGTGCTGGCTATGCTTAAGGCAACGGCACAAGTGCTGGCTAGGCTTAAGGCATGGGCACAAGTGCTGGCTAAGGCTTAAGGCATGGGCACAAGTGCTGGCTAAGGCTTAAGGCATGGGCACAAGTGCTGGCTAAGGCTTAATGCATGGGCACAAGTGCTGGCTAAGGCTTAAGGTATGGGCACAAGTGCTGGTTAAGGTTTAAGGCATGGGCACAAGTGCTGGCTAAGGTTTAAGGCATGGGCACAAGTGCTGGCTAAGGCTTAAGGCATGGGCACAAGTGCTGGCTAAGGCTTAAGGCATGGGCACAAGTACTGGCTAGGCTTAAGGCATGGGCAGAAGTGCTGCCTAAGGCTTAAGGCAACGGCACAAGTGCTGGTTAGGCTTAAGGCAACGGCACAAGTGATGGCTAGGCTTAAGGCATGGGCACAAGAGATGGCTAGGCTTAAGGCATGGGTACAAGTGCTGGCTAGGCATAAGGCATGGGCACAAGTGCTGGCTAAGGCTTAAGGCATGGGCACAAGTGCTGGCTAAGGCTTAAGGCATGGGCACAAGTGCTGGCTAGGCATAAGGCATGGGCACAAGTGCTGGCTAGGCATAAGGCATAGGCACAAGTGCTGGCTAGCCATAAGGCATGGGCACAAGTGCTGGCTAAGGCTTAAGGCATGGGCACAAGTGCTGGCTAAGGCTTAAGGCATGGGCACAAGTGCTGGCTAAGGCTTAAGGCATGGGCACAAGTGCTGGCTAAGGCTTAAGGCATGGGCACAAGTGCTGGCTAAGGCTTAAGGCATGGGCACAAGTACTGGCTAGGCTTAAGGCATGGGCACTAGTGCTGGCTATGCTTAAGGCAACGGCACAAGTGCTTGCTATGCTTAAGGCAACGGCACAAGTGCTGGCTAGGCTTAAGGCATGGGCACAAGTGCTGGCTAGGCTTAAGGCATGAGCACAAGTGCTGGCTAGGCATAAGGCATGGGCACAAGTGCTGGCTAGGCATAAGGCATGGGCACAAGTGCTGGCTAAGGCTTAAGGCATGGGCACCAGTGCTGGCTAAGGCTTAAGGCATGGGCACAAGTGCTGGCTAAGGCTTAAGGCATGGGCACAAGTGCTGGCTAAGGCTTAAGTCATGGGCACAAGTACTGGCTAGACTTAAGGCATGGGCAGAAGTGCTGCCTAAGGCTTAAGGCAACGGCACAAGTGCTGGTTAGGCTTAAGGCAACGGCACAAGTGATGGCTAGGCTTAAGGCATGGGCACAAGAGATGGCTAGGCTTAAGGCATGGGTACAAGTGCTGGCTAGGCATAAGGCATGGGCACAAGTGCTGGCTAGGCTTAAGGCATGGGCACAAGTGCTGGCTAAGGCTTAAGGCATGGGCACAAGTGCTGGCTAAGGCTTAAGGCATGGGCACAAGTGCTGGCTAAGGCTTAAGGCCTTGGCACAAGTGCTGGCTAGCCTTAAGGCCTGGGCACAAGTGCTGGCTAGGCTTAAGGCATGGGCACAAGTGCTGGCTAGGCATAAGGCAAGGGCACAAGTGCTGGCTAAGGCTTAAGGCATGGGCACAAGTGCTGGCTATGGTTAAGGCAACGGCACAAGTGCTGGCTATGCTTAAGGCAACGGCACAAGTGCTGGCTAGGCTTAAGGCATGGGCACAAGTGCTGGCTAAGGCTTAAGGCATGGGCACAAGTGCTGGCTAAGGCTTAAGGCATGGGCACAAGTGCTGGCTAAGGCTTAATGCATGGGCACAAGTGCTGGCTAAGGCTTAAGGTATGGGCACAAGTGCTGGTTAAGGTTTAAGGCATGGGCACAAGTGCTGGCTAAGGTTTAAGGCATGGGCACAAGTGCTGGCTAAGGCTTAAGGCATGGGCACAAGTGCTGGCTAAGGCTTAAGGCATGGGCACAAGTACTGGCTAGGCTTAAGGCATGGGCAGAAGTGCTGCCTAAGGCTTAAGGCAACGGCACAAGTGCTGGTTAGGCTTAAGGCAACGGCACAAGTGATGGCTAGGCTTAAGGCATGGGCACAAGAGATGGCTAGGCTTAAGGCATGGGTACAAGTGCTGGCTAGGCATAAGGCATGGGCACAAGTGCTGGCTAAGGCTTAAGGCATGGGCACAAGTGCTGGCTAAGGCTTAAGGCATGGGCACAAGTGCTGGCTAAGGCTTAAGGCTTGGGCACAAGTGCTGGCTAGGCTTAAGGCCTGGGCACAAGTGCTGGCTAGGCTTAAGGCATGGGCACAAGTGCTGGCTAGGCATAAGGCAAGGGCACAAGTGCTGGCTAGGCATAAGGCATGGGCACAAGTGATGGCTAAGGCTTAAGGCATGGGCACAAGTGCTGGCTATGCTTAAGGCAACGGCACAAGTGCTGGCTATGCTTAAGGCAACGGCACAAGTGCTGGCTAGGCTTAAGGCATGGGCACAAGTGCTGGCTAAGGTTTAAGGCATGGGCACAAGTGCTGGCTAAGGCTGAAGGCATGGGCACAAGTGCTGGCTAAGGCTTAAGGCATGGGCATAAATGCTGGCTAAGGCTTAAGGCATGGGCACAAGTGCTGGCTAGGCTTAAGGCATGGGCACAAGTGCTGGCTAGGCTTAAGGCATACGGCTAACTCTTTGCATAAAGGGTTAGGCACCCATAGGGGTGAAGAGCTAGCTTTCACCCCTCTACTCTGTACTTGGACATTTAGGACTAGATCTTTGTTGTACAGTGCGGAGCCTCTCCATAACCCCATGCTCCAAGCGACCAGGCACTTCTTGTCTGTCCTCCGTAAATGGTTAATGCCTTCTTCCCCAATTACAGTCATGCATGCGCATTCAGACGGGACAAGAGCGAAGAGCGTAAAGCCTGCCCTGTGTGCATAACCATCATGTAACTAAAGACAGAAAAACAAACATGCAAGGGGCTCAAAAGTGCTGGCTAAGGCTTAAGGCATGGGCAAAAGTGCTGGCTAAGGCTTAAGGCATGGGCACAAGTGCTGGCTAAGGCTTAAGGCATGGGCACAAGTGCTGGCTAAGGCTTAAGGCATGGGCACAAGTGCTGGCTAAGGCTTAAGGCATGGGCACAAGTGCTGGCTAAGGCTTAAGGCATGGGCACAAGTGCTGGCTAGGCTTAAGGCATGGGCACAAGTGCTGGCTAGGCTTAAGGCAATGGCACAAGTGCTGGCTAAGGTTTAAGGCATGGGCACAAGTGCTGGCTAAGGCTTAAGGCATGGGCACAAGTGCTGGCTAAGGCTTAAGGCATGGGCACAAGTACTGGCTAGGCTTAAGGCATGGGCAGAAGTGCTGCCTAAGGCTTAAGGCAACGGCACAAGTGCTGGTTAGGCTTAAGGCAACGGCACAAGTGATGGCTAGGCTTAAGGCATGGGCACAAGAGATGGCTAGGCTTAAGGCATGGGTACAAGTGCTGGCTAGGCATAAGGCATGGGCACAAGTGCTGGCTAAGGCTTAAGGCATGGGCACAAGTGCTGGCTAAGGCTTAAGGCATGGGCACAAGTGCTGGCTAAGGCTTAAGGCATGGGCACAAGTGCTGGCTAGGCATAAGGCATGGGCACAAGTGCTGGCTAGGCATAAGGCATAGGCACAAGTGCTGGCTAGCCATAAGGCATGGGCACAAGTGCTGGCTAAGGCTTAAGGCATGGGCACAAGTGCTGGCTAAGGCTTAAGGCATGGGCACAAGTGCTGGCTAAGGCTTAAGGCATGGGCACAAGTGCTGGCTAAGGCTTAAGGCATGGGCACAAGTGCTGGCTAAGGCTTAAGGCATGGGCACAAGTACTGGCTAGGCTTAAGGCATGGGCACTAGTGCTGGCTATGCTTAAGGCAACGGCACAAGTGCTTGCTATGCTTAAGGCAACGGCACAAGTGCTGGCTAGGCTTAAGGCATGGGCACAAGTGCTGGCTAGGCTTAAGGCATGAGCACAAGTGCTGGCTAGGCATAAGGCATGGGCACAAGTGCTGGCTAGGCATAAGGCATGGGCACAAGTGCTGGCTAAGGCTTAAGGCATGGGCACCAGTGCTGGCTAAGGCTTAAGGCATGGGCACAAGTGCTGGCTAAGGCTTAAGGCATGGGCACAAGTGCTGGCTAAGGCTTAAGTCATGGGCACAAGTACTGGCTAGACTTAAGGCATGGGCAGAAGTGCTGCCTAAGGCTTAAGGCAACGGCACAAGTGCTGGTTAGGCTTAAGGCAACGGCACAAGTGATGGCTAGGCTTAAGGCATGGGCACAAGAGATGGCTAGGCTTAAGGCATGGGTACAAGTGCTGGCTAGGCATAAGGCATGGGCACAAGTGCTGGCTAGGCTTAAGGCATGGGCACAAGTGCTGGCTAAGGCTTAAGGCATGGGCACAAGTGCTGGCTAAGGCTTAAGGCATGGGCACAAGTGCTGGCTAAGGCTTAAGGCCTTGGCACAAGTGCTGGCTAGCCTTAAGGCCTGGGCACAAGTGCTGGCTAGGCTTAAGGCATGGGCACAAGTGCTGGCTAGGCATAAGGCAAGGGCACAAGTGCTGGCTAAGGCTTAAGGCATGGGCACAAGTGCTGGCTATGGTTAAGGCAACGGCACAAGTGCTGGCTATGCTTAAGGCAACGGCACAAGTGCTGGCTAGGCTTAAGGCATGGGCACAAGTGCTGGCTAAGGTTTAAGGCATGGGCACAAGTGCTGGCTAAGGCTTAAGGCATGGGCACAAGTGCTGGCTAAGGCTTAATGCATGGGCACAAGTGCTGGCTAAGGCTTAAGGTATGGGCACAAGTGCTGGTTAAGGTTTAAGGCATGGGCACAAGTGCTGGCTAAGGTTTAAGGCATGGGCACAAGTGCTGGCTAAGGCTTAAGGCATGGGCACAAGTGCTGGCTAAGGCTTAAGGCATGGGCACAAGTACTGGCTAGGCTTAAGGCATGGGCAGAAGTGCTGCCTAAGGCTTAAGGCAACGGCACAAGTGCTGGTTAGGCTTAAGGCAACGGCACAAGTGATGGCTAGGCTTAAGGCATGGGCACAAGAGATGGCTAGGCTTAAGGCATGGGTACAAGTGCTGGCTAGGCATAAGGCATGGGCACAAGTGCTGGCTAAGGCTTAAGGCATGGGCACAAGTGCTGGCTAAGGCTTAAGGCATGGGCACAAGTGCTGGCTAAGGCTTAAGGCTTGGGCACAAGTGCTGGCTAGGCTTAAGGCCTGGGCACAAGTGCTGGCTAGGCTTAAGGCATGGGCACAAGTGCTGGCTAGGCATAAGGCAAGGGCACAAGTGCTGGCTAGGCATAAGGCATGGGCACAAGTGATGGCTAAGGCTTAAGGCATGGGCACAAGTGCTGGCTATGCTTAAGGCAACGGCACAAGTGCTGGCTATGCTTAAGGCAACGGCACAAGTGCTGGCTAGGCTTAAGGCATGGGCACAAGTGCTGGCTAAGGTTTAAGGCATGGGCACAAGTGCTGGCTAAGGCTGAAGGCATGGGCACAAGTGCTGGCTAAGGCTTAAGGCATGGGCATAAATGCTGGCTAAGGCTTAAGGCATGGGCACAAGTGCTGGCTAGGCTTAAGGCATGGGCACAAGTGCTGGCTAGGCTTAAGGCATACGGCTAACTCTTTGCATAAAGGGTTAGGCACCCATAGGGGTGAAGAGCTAGCTTTCACCCCTCTACTCTGTACTTGGACATTTAGGACTAGATCTTTGTTGTACAGTGCGGAGCCTCTCCATAACCCCATGCTCCAAGCGACCAGGCACTTCTTGTCTGTCCTCCGTAAATGGTTAATGCCTTCTTCCCCAATTACAGTCATGCATGCGCATTCAGACGGGACAAGAGCGAAGAGCGTAAAGCCTGCCCTGTGTGCATAACCATCATGTAACTAAAGACAGAAAAACAAACATGCAAGGGGCTCAAAAGTGCTGGCTAAGGCTTAAGGCATGGGCAAAAGTGCTGGCTAAGGCTTAAGGCATGGGCACAAGTGCTGGCTAAGGCTTAAGGCATGGGCACAAGTGCTGGCTAAGGCTTAAGGCATGGGCACAAGTGCTGGCTAAGGCTTAAGGCATGGGCACAAGTGCTGGCTAAGGCTTAAGGCATGGGCACAAGTGCTGGCTAGGCTTAAGGCATGGGCACAAGTGCTGGCTAGGCTTAAGGCAATGGCACAAGTGCTGGCTATGCTTAAGGCAACGGCACAAGTGCTGGCTAGGCTTAAGGCATGGGCACAAGTGCTGGCTAGGCTTAAGGCATGGGCACAAGTGCTGGCTAGGCATAAGGCATGGGCACAAGTGCTGGCTAGGCATAAGGCATGGGCACAAGTGCTGGCTAGGCATAAGGCATGGGCACAAGTGCTGGCTAGGCATAAGACATGGGCACAAGTGCTGGCTAAGGTTTAAGGCATGGGCACAAGTGCTGGCTAAGGCTTAAGGCATGGGCACAAGTGCTGGCTATGCTTAAGGCAACGGCACAAGTGCTGGCTAAGGCTTAAGGCATGGGCACAAGTGCTGGCTAAGGCTTAAGGCATGGGCACAAGTGCTGGCTAGGCTTAAGGCCTTGGCACAAGTGCTGGCTAGGCTTAAGGCATGGGCACAAGTGCTGGCTAGGCATAAGGCAAGGGCACAAGTGCTGGCTAAGGCTTAAGGCATGGGCACAAGTGCTGGCTATGCTTAAGGCAACGGCACAAGTGCTGGCTATGCTTAAGGCAAC
Source organism: Ranitomeya imitator (assembly GCF_032444005.1). Lineage (NCBI taxonomy): Eukaryota > Metazoa > Chordata > Amphibia > Anura > Dendrobatidae > Ranitomeya > Ranitomeya imitator. The sequence goes on from NW_027194424.1 coordinate 186,320, forward strand.
GGCACAAGTGCTGGCTAGGCATAGGGCATGGGCACAAGTGCTGGCTAAGGCTTAAGGCATGGGCACATGTGCTGGCTAAGGCTTAAGGCATGGGCACAAGTGCTGGCTAAGGCTTAAGGCATGGGCACAAGTGCTGGCTAAGGCTTAAGGTATGGGCACAAGTGCTGGCTAGGCTTAAGGCAACGGCACAAGTGCTGGCTATGCTTAAGGCAACGGCACAAGTGCTGGCTAGGCTTAAGGCATGGGCACAAGTGCTGGCAAAGGCTTAAGACATGGGCACAAGTGCTGGCTAAGGCTTAAGGCATGGGCACAAGTGCTGGCTAAGGCTTAAGGCATGGGCACAAGTACTGTCTAGGCTTAAGGCATGGGCATAAGTGCTGGCTATGCTTAAGGCAACGGCACAAGTGCTGGCTATGCTTAAGGCAACGGCACAAGTGCTGGCTAGGCTTAAGGCATGGGCACAAGTGCTGGCTAAGGCTTAAGGCATGGACACAAGTGCTGGCTAGGCTTAAGGCCTGGGCACAAGTGCTGGCTAGGCTTAAGGCATGGGCACAAGTGCTGGCTAGGCATAAGGCAAGGGTACAAGTGCTGGCTAAGGCATAAGGCATGGGCACAAGTGCTGGCTATGCTTAAGGCAAAGGCACAAGTGCTGGCTATGCTTAAGGCAACGGCACAAGTGCTGGCTAGGCTTAAGGCATGGGCACAAGTGCTGGCTAAGGCTTAAGGCATGGGCACAAGTGCTGGCTAAGGCTTAAGGCATGGGCACAAGTGCTGGCTAAGGCTTAAGGCATGGGCACAAGTGCTGGCTAAGGCTTAAGGTATGGGCACAAGTGCTGGCTAAGGTTTAAGGCATGGGCACAAGTGCTGGCTAAGGTTTAAGGCATGGGCACAAGTGCTGGCTAAGGCTGAAGGCATGGGCACAAGTGCTGGCTAAGGCTTAAGGCATGGGCATAAGTGCTGGCTAAGGCTTAAGGCATGGGCACAAGTGCTGGCTAGGCTTAAGGCATGGGCACAAGTGCTGGCTAGGCTTAAGGCATACGGCTAACTCTTTGCACTCTTTGCATAAAGGGTTAGGCACCCATAGGGGTGAAGAGCTAGCTTTCACCCCTCTACTCTGTACTTGGACATTTAGGACTAGATCCTTTGTTGTACAGTGCGGAGCCTCTCCATAACCCCATGCTCCAAGCGACCAGGCACTTCTTGTCTGTCCTCCGTAAATGGGTAATGCCTTCTTCCCCAATTACAGTCGTGCATGCGCATTCAGACGGGACAAGAGCGAAGAGCGTAAAGCCTGCCCTGTGTGCATAACCATCATGTAACTAAAGACAGAAAAACAAACATGCAAGGGGCTCAAAAGTGCTGGCTAAGGCTTAAGGCATGGGCAAAAGTGCTGGCTAAGGCTTAAGGCATGGGCACAAGTGCTGGCTAAGGCTTAAGGCATGGGCACAAGTGCTGGCTAAGGCTTAAGGCATGGGCACAAGTGCTGGCTAAGGCTTAAGGCATGGGCACAAGTGCTGGCTAAGGCTTAAGGCATGGGCACAAGTGCTGGCTAAGGCTTAAGGCATGGGCACAAGTGCTGGCTAGGCTTAAGGAATGGGCACAAGTGCTGGCTAGGCATAAGGCATGGGCACAAGTGCTGGCTAGGCATAAGGCATGGGCACAAGTGCTGGCTACGAATAAGGCATGGGCACAAGTACTGGCTAGGCATAAGGCATGGGCACAAGTGCTGGCTAGGCATAAGACATGGGCACAAGTGCTGGCTAAGGTTTAAGGCATGGGCACAAGTGCTGGCTAAGGCTTAAGGCATGGGCACAAGTGCTGGCTAAGGCTTAAGGCATGGGCACAAGTGCTGGCTAAGGCATAAGGCATGGGCACAAGTGCTGGCTAGGCATAAGGCATGGGCACAAGTGTTGGCTAGGCATAAGGCATAGGCACAAGTGCTGGCTAGCCATAAGGCATGGGCACAAGTGCTGGCTAAGGCTTAAGGCATGGGCACAAGTGCTGGCTAAGGCTTAAGGCATGGGCACAAGTGCTGGCTAAGGCTTAAGGCATGGGCACAAGTGCTGGCTAAGGCTTAAGGCATGGGCACAAGTGCTGGCTAAGGCTTAAGGCATGGGCACAAGTACTGGCTAGGCTTAAGGCATGGGCACTAGTGCTGGCTATGCTTAAGGCAACGGCACAAGTGCTTGCTATGCTTAAGGCAACGGCACAAGTGCTGGCTAGGCTTAAGGCATGGGCACAAGTGCTGGCTAGGCTTAAGGCATGAGCACAAGTGCTGGCTAGGCATAAGGCATGGGCACAAGTGCTGGCTAGGCATAAGGCATGGGCACAAGTGCTGGCTAAGGCTTAAGGCATGGGCACCAGTGCTGGCTAAGGCTTAAGGCATGGGCACAAGTGCTGGCTAAGGCTTAAGGCATGGGCACAAGTGCTGGCTAAGGCTTAAGTCATGGGCACAAGTACTGGCTAGACTTAAGGCATGGGCAGAAGTGCTGCCTAAGGCTTAAGGCAACGGCACAAGTGCTGGTTAGGCTTAAGGCAACGGCACAAGTGATGGCTAGGCTTAAGGCATGGGCACAAGAGATGGCTAGGCTTAAGGCATGGGTACAAGTGCTGGCTAGGCATAAGGCATGGGCACAAGTGCTGGCTAGGCTTAAGGCATGGGCACAAGTGCTGGCTAAGGCTTAAGGCATGGGCACAAGTGCTGGCTAAGGCTTAAGGCATGGGCACAAGTGCTGGCTAAGGCTTAAGGCCTTGGCACAAGTGCTGGCTAGCCTTAAGGCCTGGGCACAAGTGCTGGCTAGGCTTAAGGCATGGGCACAAGTGCTGGCTAGGCATAAGGCAAGGGCACAAGTGCTGGCTAAGGCTTAAGGCATGGGCACAAGTGCTGGCTATGGTTAAGGCAACGGCACAAGTGCTGGCTATGCTTAAGGCAACGGCACAAGTGCTGGCTAGGCTTAAGGCATGGGCACAAGTGCTGGCTAAGGCTTAAGGCATGGGCACAAGTGCTGGCTAAGGCTTAAGGCATGGGCACAAGTGCTGGCTAAGGCTTAATGCATGGGCACAAGTGCTGGCTAAGGCTTAAGGTATGGGCACAAGTGCTGGTTAAGGTTTAAGGCATGGGCACAAGTGCTGGCTAAGGTTTAAGGCATGGGCACAAGTGCTGGCTAAGGCTTAAGGCATGGGCACAAGTGCTGGCTAAGGCTTAAGGCATGGGCACAAGTACTGGCTAGGCTTAAGGCATGGGCAGAAGTGCTGCCTAAGGCTTAAGGCAACGGCACAAGTGCTGGTTAGGCTTAAGGCAACGGCACAAGTGATGGCTAGGCTTAAGGCATGGGCACAAGAGATGGCTAGGCTTAAGGCATGGGTACAAGTGCTGGCTAGGCATAAGGCATGGGCACAAGTGCTGGCTAAGGCTTAAGGCATGGGCACAAGTGCTGGCTAAGGCTTAAGGCATGGGCACAAGTGCTGGCTAGGCATAAGGCATGGGCACAAGTGCTGGCTAGGCATAAGGCATAGGCACAAGTGCTGGCTAGCCATAAGGCATGGGCACAAGTGCTGGCTAAGGCTTAAGGCATGGGCACAAGTGCTGGCTAAGGCTTAAGGCATGGGCACAAGTGCTGGCTAAGGCTTAAGGCATGGGCACAAGTGCTGGCTAAGGCTTAAGGCATGGGCACAAGTGCTGGCTAAGGCTTAAGGCATGGGCACAAGTACTGGCTAGGCTTAAGGCATGGGCACTAGTGCTGGCTATGCTTAAGGCAACGGCACAAGTGCTTGCTATGCTTAAGGCAACGGCACAAGTGCTGGCTAGGCTTAAGGCATGGGCACAAGTGCTGGCTAGGCTTAAGGCATGAGCACAAGTGCTGGCTAGGCATAAGGCATGGGCACAAGTGCTGGCTAGGCATAAGGCATGGGCACAAGTGCTGGCTAAGGCTTAAGGCATGGGCACCAGTGCTGGCTAAGGCTTAAGGCATGGGCACAAGTGCTGGCTAAGGCTTAAGGCATGGGCACAAGTGCTGGCTAAGGCTTAAGTCATGGGCACAAGTACTGGCTAGACTTAAGGCATGGGCAGAAGTGCTGCCTAAGGCTTAAGGCAACGGCACAAGTGCTGGTTAGGCTTAAGGCAACGGCACAAGTGATGGCTAGGCTTAAGGCATGGGCACAAGAGATGGCTAGGCTTAAGGCATGGGTACAAGTGCTGGCTAGGCATAAGGCATGGGCACAAGTGCTGGCTAGGCTTAAGGCATGGGCACAAGTGCTGGCTAAGGCTTAAGGCATGGGCACAAGTGCTGGCTAAGGCTTAAGGCATGGGCACAAGTGCTGGCTAAGGCTTAAGGCCTTGGCACAAGTGCTGGCTAGCCTTAAGGCCTGGGCACAAGTGCTGGCTAGGCTTAAGGCATGGGCACAAGTGCTGGCTAGGCATAAGGCAAGGGCACAAGTGCTGGCTAAGGCTTAAGGCATGGGCACAAGTGCTGGCTATGGTTAAGGCAACGGCACAAGTGCTGGCTATGCTTAAGGCAACGGCACAAGTGCTGGCTAGGCTTAAGGCATGGGCACAAGTGCTGGCTAAGGCTTAAGGCATGGGCACAAGTGCTGGCTAAGGCTTAAGGCATGGGCACAAGTGCTGGCTAAGGCTTAATGCATGGGCACAAGTGCTGGCTAAGGCTTAAGGTATGGGCACAAGTGCTGGTTAAGGTTTAAGGCATGGGCACAAGTGCTGGCTAAGGTTTAAGGCATGGGCACAAGTGCTGGCTAAGGCTTAAGGCATGGGCACAAGTGCTGGCTAAGGCTTAAGGCATGGGCACAAGTACTGGCTAGGCTTAAGGCATGGGCAGAAGTGCTGCCTAAGGCTTAAGGCAACGGCACAAGTGCTGGTTAGGCTTAAGGCAACGGCACAAGTGATGGCTAGGCTTAAGGCATGGGCACAAGAGATGGCTAGGCTTAAGGCATGGGTACAAGTGCTGGCTAGGCATAAGGCATGGGCACAAGTGCTGGCTAAGGCTTAAGGCATGGGCACAAGTGCTGGCTAAGGCTTAAGGCATGGGCACAAGTGCTGGCTAAGGCTTAAGGCTTGGGCACAAGTGCTGGCTAGGCTTAAGGCCTGGGCACAAGTGCTGGCTAGGCTTAAGGCATGGGCACAAGTGCTGGCTAGGCATAAGGCAAGGGCACAAGTGCTGGCTAGGCATAAGGCATGGGCACAAGTGATGGCTAAGGCTTAAGGCATGGGCACAAGTGCTGGCTATGCTTAAGGCAACGGCACAAGTGCTGGCTATGCTTAAGGCAACGGCACAAGTGCTGGCTAGGCTTAAGGCATGGGCACAAGTGCTGGCTAAGGTTTAAGGCATGGGCACAAGTGCTGGCTAAGGCTGAAGGCATGGGCACAAGTGCTGGCTAAGGCTTAAGGCATGGGCATAAATGCTGGCTAAGGCTTAAGGCATGGGCACAAGTGCTGGCTAGGCTTAAGGCATGGGCACAAGTGCTGGCTAGGCTTAAGGCATACGGCTAACTCTTTGCATAAAGGGTTAGGCACCCATAGGGGTGAAGAGCTAGCTTTCACCCCTCTACTCTGTACTTGGACATTTAGGACTAGATCTTTGTTGTACAGTGCGGAGCCTCTCCATAACCCCATGCTCCAAGCGACCAGGCACTTCTTGTCTGTCCTCCGTAAATGGTTAATGCCTTCTTCCCCAATTACAGTCATGCATGCGCATTCAGACGGGACAAGAGCGAAGAGCGTAAAGCCTGCCCTGTGTGCATAACCATCATGTAACTAAAGACAGAAAAACAAACATGCAAGGGGCTCAAAAGTGCTGGCTAAGGCTTAAGGCATGGGCAAAAGTGCTGGCTAAGGCTTAAGGCATGGGCACAAGTGCTGGCTAAGGCTTAAGGCATGGGCACAAGTGCTGGCTAAGGCTTAAGGCATGGGCACAAGTGCTGGCTAAGGCTTAAGGCATGGGCACAAGTGCTGGCTAAGGCTTAAGGCATGGGCACAAGTGCTGGCTAGGCTTAAGGCATGGGCACAAGTGCTGGCTAGGCTTAAGGCAATGGCACAAGTGCTGGCTATGCTTAAGGCAACGGCACAAGTGCTGGCTAGGCTTAAGGCATGGGCACAAGTGCTGGCAAAGGCTTAAGACATGGGCAAAAGTGCTGGCTAAGGCTTAAGGCATGGGCACAAGTGCTGGCTAAGGCTTAAGGCATGGGCACAAGTGCTGGCTAAGGCTTAAGGCATGGGCACAAGTGCTGGCTAAGGCTTAAGGCATGGGCACAAGTGCTGGCTAAGGCTTAAGGCATGGGCACAAGTGCTGGCTAGGCTTAAGGCATGGGCACAAGTGCTGGCTAGGCTTAAGGCAATGGCACAAGTGCTGGCTAAGGTTTAAGGCATGGGCACAAGTGCTGGCTAAGGCTTAAGGCATGGGCACAAGTGCTGGCTAAGGCTTAAGGCATGGGCACAAGTACTGGCTAGGCTTAAGGCATGGGCAGAAGTGCTGCCTAAGGCTTAAGGCAACGGCACAAGTGCTGGTTAGGCTTAAGGCAACGGCACAAGTGATGGCTAGGCTTAAGGCATGGGCACAAGAGATGGCTAGGCTTAAGGCATGGGTACAAGTGCTGGCTAGGCATAAGGCATGGGCACAAGTGCTGGCTAAGGCTTAAGGCATGGGCACAAGTGCTGGCTAAGGCTTAAGGCATGGGCACAAGTGCTGGCTAAGGCTTAAGGCATGGGCACAAGTGCTGGCTAGGCATAAGGCATGGGCACAAGTGCTGGCTAGGCATAAGGCATAGGCACAAGTGCTGGCTAGCCATAAGGCATGGGCACAAGTGCTGGCTAAGGCTTAAGGCATGGGCACAAGTGCTGGCTAAGGCTTAAGGCATGGGCACAAGTGCTGGCTAAGGCTTAAGGCATGGGCACAAGTGCTGGCTAAGGCTTAAGGCATGGGCACAAGTGCTGGCTAAGGCTTAAGGCATGGGCACAAGTACTGGCTAGGCTTAAGGCATGGGCACTAGTGCTGGCTATGCTTAAGGCAACGGCACAAGTGCTTGCTATGCTTAAGGCAACGGCACAAGTGCTGGCTAGGCTTAAGGCATGGGCACAAGTGCTGGCTAGGCTTAAGGCATGAGCACAAGTGCTGGTTAGGCATAAGGCATGGGCACAAGTGCTGGCTAAGGCTTAAGGCATGGGCACAAGTGCTGGCTAAGGCTTAAGGCATGGGCACAAGTGCTGGCTAAGGCTTAAGGCAACGGCACAAGTGCTGGCTAGGCTTAAGGCAACGGCACAAGTGCTGGCTAGGCTTAAGGCATGGGCACAAGTGCTGGCTAGGCTTAAGGCATGGGCACAAGTGCTGGCTAGGCTTAAGGCATGAGCACAAGTGCTGGCTAGGCTTAAGGCAACGGCACAAGTGCTGGCTAGGCTTAAGGCAACGGCACAAGTGCTGGCTAGGCTTAAGTTATGGACACAAGTGCTGGCTAGGCATAAGGCATGGGCACAAGTGCTGGCTAGGCTTAAGGCATGGGCACAAGTGCTGGCTAAGGTTTAAGGCATGGGCACAAGTGCTGGCTAAGGCTTAAGGCATGGGCACAAGTGCTGGCTAGGCTTAAGGCAACGGCACAAGTGCTGGCTATGCTTAAGGCAACGGCACAAGTGCTGGCTAGGCTTAAGTTATGGGCACAAGTGCTGGCTAGGCATAAGGCATGGGCACAAGTGCTGGCTAGGCCTAAGGCATGGGCACAAGTGCTGGCTAAGGTTTACGGCATGGGCACTAGTGCTGGCTAAGGTTTAAGGCATGAGCACAAGTGCTGGCTAGGCTTAAGGCAACGGCACAAGTGCTGGCTATGCTTAAGGCAACGGCACAAGTGCTGGCTAGGCTTAAGTTATGGGCACAAGTGCTGGCTAGGCATAAGGCATGGGCACAAGTGCTGGCTAGGCTTAAGGCATGGGCACAAGTGCTGGCTAAGGTTTAAGGCATGGGCACAAGTGCTGGCTAAGGCTTAAGGCATGGGCACAAGTGCTGGCTAAGGCTTAAGGCATGGGCACAAGTGCTGGCTAAGGCTTAAGGCATGGGCATAAGTGCTGGCTAAGGCTTAAGGCATGGGCACAAGTGCTGGCTAGGCTTAAGGCATGGGCACAAGTGCTGGCTAGGCATAAGGCAAGGGCACAAGTGCTGGCTAAGGCTTAAGGCATGGGCACAAGTGCTGGCTATGGTTAAGGCAACGGCACAAGTGCTGGCTATGCTTAAGGCAACGGCACAAGTGCTGGCTAGGCTTAAGGCATGGGCACAAGTGCTGGCTAAGGCTTAAGGCATGGGCACAAGTGCTGGCTAAGGCTTAAGGCATGGGCACAAGTGCTGGCTAAGGCTTAATGCATGGGCACAAGTGCTGGCTAAGGCTTAAGGTATGGGCACAAGTGCTGGTTAAGGTTTAAGGCATGGGCACAAGTGCTGGCTAAGGTTTAAGGCATGGGCACAAGTGCTGGCTAAGGCTTAAGGCATGGGCACAAGTGCTGGCTAAGGCTTAAGGCATGGGCACAAGTACTGGCTAGGCTTAAGGCATGGGCAGAAGTGCTGCCTAAGGCTTAAGGCAACGGCACAAGTGCTGGTTAGGCTTAAGGCAACGGCACAAGTGATGGCTAGGCTTAAGGCATGGGCACAAGAGATGGCTAGGCTTAAGGCATGGGTACAAGTGCTGGCTAGGCATAAGGCATGGGCACAAGTGCTGGCTAGGCTTAAGGCATGGGCACAAGTGCTGGCTAAGGCTTAAGGCATGGGCACAAGTGCTGGCTAAGGCTTAAGGCATGGGCACAAGTGCTGGCTAAGGCTTAATGCATGGGCACAAGTGCTGGCTAAGGCTTAAGGTATGGGCACAAGTGCTGGTTAAGGTTTAAGGCATGGGCACAAGTGCTGGCTAAGGTTTAAGGCATGGGCACAAGTGCTGGCTAAGGCTTAAGGCATGGGCACAAGTGCTGGCTAAGGCTTAAGGCATGGGCACAAGTACTGGCTAGGCTTAAGGCATGGGCAGAAGTGCTGCCTAAGGCTTAAGGCAACGGCACAAGTGCTGGTTAGGCTTAAGGCAACGGCACAAGTGATGGCTAGGCTTAAGGCATGGGCACAAGAGATGGCTAGGCTTAAGGCATGGGTACAAGTGCTGGCTAGGCATAAGGCATGGGCACAAGTGCTGGCTAAGGCTTAAGGCATGGGCACAAGTGCTGGCTAAGGCTTAAGGCATGGGCACAAGTGCTGGCTAGGCATAAGGCATGGGCACAAGTGCTGGCTAGGCATAAGGCATAGGCACAAGTGCTGGCTAGCCATAAGGCATGGGCACAAGTGCTGGCTAAGGCTTAAGGCATGGGCACAAGTGCTGGCTAAGGCTTAAGGCATGGGCACAAGTGCTGGCTAAGGCTTAAGGCATGGGCACAAGTGCTGGCTAAGGCTTAAGGCATGGGCACAAGTGCTGGCTAAGGCTTAAGGCATGGGCACAAGTGCTGGCTAGGCTTAAGGCAACGGCACAAGTGCTGGCTATGCTTAAGGCAACGGCACAAGTGCTGGCTAGGCTTAAGGCATGGGCACAAGTGCTGGCAAAGGCTTAAGACATGGGCACAAGTGCTGGCTAAGGCTTAAGGCATGGGCACAAGTGCTGGCTAAGGCTTAAGGCATGGGCACAAGTGCTGGCTAAGGCTTAAGGCATGGGCACAAGTGCTGGCTAAGGCTTAAGGCATGGGCACAAGTGCTGGCTAAGGCTTAAGGCATGGGCACAAGTGCTGGCTAGGCTTAAGGCATGGGCACAAGTGCTGGCTAGGCTTAAGGCAATGGCACAAGTGCTGGCTATGCTTAAGGCAACGGCACAAGTGCTGGCTAGGCTTAAGGCATGGGCACAAGTGCTGGCAAAGGCTTAAGACATGGGCAAAAGTGCTGGCTAAGGCTTAAGGCATGGGCACAAGTGCTGGCTAAGGCTTAAGGCATGGGCACAAGTGCTGGCTAAGGCTTAAGGCATGGGCACAAGTGCTGGCTAAGGCTTAAGGCATGGGCACAAGTGCTGGCTAAGGCTTAAGGCATGGGCACAAGTGCTGGCTAGGCTTAAGGCATGGGCACAAGTGCTGGCTAGGCTTAAGGCAATGGCACAAGTGCTGGCTAAGGTTTAAGGCATGGGCACAAGTGCTGGCTAAGGCTTAAGGCATGGGCACAAGTGCTGGCTAAGGCTTAAGGCATGGGCACAAGTACTGGCTAGGCTTAAGGCATGGGCAGAAGTGCTGCCTAAGGCTTAAGGCAACGGCACAAGTGCTGGTTAGGCTTAAGGCAACGGCACAAGTGATGGCTAGGCTTAAGGCATGGGCACAAGTACTGGCTAGGCTTAAGGCATGGGCAGAAGTGCTGGCTAGGCATAAGGCATGGGCACAAGTGCTGGCTAGGCATAAGGCATAGGCACAAGTGCTGGCTAGCCATAAGGCATGGGCACAAGTGCTGGCTAAGGCTTAAGGCATGGGCACAAGTGCTGGCTAAGGCTTAAGGCCTGGGCACAAGTGCTGGCTAGGCTTAAGGCATGGGCACAAGTGCTGGCTAGGCATAAGGCAAGGGCACAAGTGCTGGCTAGGCATAAGGCATGGGCACAAGTGATGGCTAAGGCTTAAGGCATGGGCACAAGTGCTGGCTATGCTTAAGGCAACGGCACAAGTGCTGGCTATGCTTAAGGCAACGGCACAAGTGCTGGCTAGGCTTAAGGCATGGGCACAAGTGCTGGCTAAGGTTTAAGGCATGGGCACAAGTGCTGGCTAAGGCTGAAGGCATGGGCACAAGTGCTGGCTAAGGCTTAAGGCATGGGCATAAATGCTGGCTAAGGCTTAAGGCATGGGCACAAGTGCTGGCTAGGCTTAAGGCATGGGCACAAGTGCTGGCTAGGCTTAAGGCATACGGCTAACTCTTTGCATAAAGGGTTAGGCACCCATAGGGGTGAAGAGCTAGCTTTCACCCCTCTACTCTGTACTTGGACATTTAGGACTAGATCTTTGTTGTACAGTGCGGAGCCTCTCCATAACCCCATGCTCCAAGCGACCAGGCACTTCTTGTCTGTCCTCCGTAAATGGTTAATGCCTTCTTCCCCAATTACAGTCATGCATGCGCATTCAGACGGGACAAGAGCGAAGAGCGTAAAGCCTGCCCTGTGTGCATAACCATCATGTAACTAAAGACAGAAAAACAAACATGCAAGGGGCTCAAAAGTGCTGGCTAAGGCTTAAGGCATGGGCAAAAGTGCTGGCTAAGGCTTAAGGCATGGGCACAAGTGCTGGCTAAGGCTTAAGGCATGGGCACAAGTGCTGGCTAAGGCTTAAGGCATGGGCACAAGTGCTGGCTAAGGCTTAAGGCATGGGCACAAGTGCTGGCTAAGGCTTAAGGCATGGGCACAAGTGCTGGCTAGGCTTAAGGCATGGGCACAAGTGCTGGCTAGGCTTAAGGCAATGGCACAAGTGCTGGCTATGCTTAAGGCAACGGCACAAGTGCTGGCTAGGCTTAAGGCATGGGCACAAGTGCTGGCAAAGGCTTAAGACATGGGCAAAAGTGCTGGCTAAGGCTTAAGGCATGGGCACAAGTGCTGGCTAAGGCTTAAGGCATGGGCACAAGTGCTGGCTAAGGCTTAAGGCATGGGCACAAGTGCTGGCTAAGGCTTAAGGCATGGGCACAAGTGCTGGCTAAGGCTTAAGGCATGGGCACAAGTGCTGGCTAGGCTTAAGGCATGGGCACAAGTGCTGGCTAGGCTTAAGGCAATGGCACAAGTGCTGGCTAAGGTTTAAGGCATGGGCACAAGTGCTGGCTAAGGCTTAAGGCATGGGCACAAGTGCTGGCTAAGGCTTAAGGCATGGGCACAAGTACTGGCTAGGCTTAAGGCATGGGCAGAAGTGCTGCCTAAGGCTTAAGGCAACGGCACAAGTGCTGGTTAGGCTTAAGGCAACGGCACAAGTGATGGCTAGGCTTAAGGCATGGGCACAAGAGATGGCTAGGCTTAAGGCATGGGTACAAGTGCTGGCTAGGCATAAGGCATGGGCACAAGTGCTGGCTAAGGCTTAAGGCATGGGCACAAGTGCTGGCTAAGGCTTAAGGCATGGGCACAAGTGCTGGCTAAGGCTTAAGGCATGGGCACAAGTGCTGGCTAGGCATAAGGCATGGGCACAAGTGCTGGCTAGGCATAAGGCATAGGCACAAGTGCTGGCTAGCCATAAGGCATGGGCACAAGTGCTGGCTAAGGCTTAAGGCATGGGCACAAGTGCTGGCTAAGGCTTAAGGCATGGGCACAAGTGCTGGCTAAGGCTTAAGGCATGGGCACAAGTGCTGGCTAAGGCTTAAGGCATGGGCACAAGTGCTGGCTAAGGCTTAAGGCATGGGCACAAGTACTGGCTAGGCTTAAGGCATGGGCACTAGTGCTGGCTATGCTTAAGGCAACGGCACAAGTGCTTGCTATGCTTAAGGCAACGGCACAAGTGCTGGCTAGGCTTAAGGCATGGGCACAAGTGCTGGCTAGGCTTAAGGCATGAGCACAAGTGCTGGTTAGGCATAAGGCATGGGCACAAGTGCTGGCTAAGGCTTAAGGCATGGGCACAAGTGCTGGCTAAGGCTTAAGGCATGGGCACAAGTGCTGGCTAAGGCTTAAGGCAACGGCACAAGTGCTGGCTAGGCTTAAGGCAACGGCACAAGTGCTGGCTAGGCTTAAGGCATGGGCACAAGTGCTGGCTAGGCTTAAGGCATGGGCACAAGTGCTGGCTAGGCTTAAGGCATGAGCACAAGTGCTGGCTAGGCTTAAGGCAACGGCACAAGTGCTGGCTAGGCTTAAGGCAACGGCACAAGTGCTGGCTAGGCTTAAGTTATGGACACAAGTGCTGGCTAGGCATAAGGCATGGGCACAAGTGCTGGCTAGGCTTAAGGCATGGGCACAAGTGCTGGCTAAGGTTTAAGGCATGGGCACAAGTGCTGGCTAAGGCTTAAGGCATGGGCACAAGTGCTGGCTAGGCTTAAGGCAACGGCACAAGTGCTGGCTATGCTTAAGGCAACGGCACAAGTGCTGGCTAGGCTTAAGTTATGGGCACAAGTGCTGGCTAGGCATAAGGCATGGGCACAAGTGCTGGCTAGGCCTAAGGCATGGGCACAAGTGCTGGCTAAGGTTTACGGCATGGGCACTAGTGCTGGCTAAGGTTTAAGGCATGAGCACAAGTGCTGGCTAGGCTTAAGGCAACGGCACAAGTGCTGGCTATGCTTAAGGCAACGGCACAAGTGCTGGCTAGGCTTAAGTTATGGGCACAAGTGCTGGCTAGGCATAAGGCATGGGCACAAGTGCTGGCTAGGCTTAAGGCATGGGCACAAGTGCTGGCTAAGGTTTAAGGCATGGGCACAAGTGCTGGCTAAGGCTTAAGGCATGGGCACAAGTGCTGGCTAAGGCTTAAGGCATGGGCACAAGTGCTGGCTAAGGCTTAAGGCATGGGCATAAGTGCTGGCTAAGGCTTAAGGCATGGGCACAAGTGCTGGCTAGGCTTAAGGCATGGGCACAAGTGCTGGCTAGGCATAAGGCAAGGGCACAAGTGCTGGCTAAGGCTTAAGGCATGGGCACAAGTGCTGGCTATGGTTAAGGCAACGGCACAAGTGCTGGCTATGCTTAAGGCAACGGCACAAGTGCTGGCTAGGCTTAAGGCATGGGCACAAGTGCTGGCTAAGGCTTAAGGCATGGGCACAAGTGCTGGCTAAGGCTTAAGGCATGGGCACAAGTGCTGGCTAAGGCTTAATGCATGGGCACAAGTGCTGGCTAAGGCTTAAGGTATGGGCACAAGTGCTGGTTAAGGTTTAAGGCATGGGCACAAGTGCTGGCTAAGGTTTAAGGCATGGGCACAAGTGCTGGCTAAGGCTTAAGGCATGGGCACAAGTGCTGGCTAAGGCTTAAGGCATGGGCACAAGTACTGGCTAGGCTTAAGGCATGGGCAGAAGTGCTGCCTAAGGCTTAAGGCAACGGCACAAGTGCTGGTTAGGCTTAAGGCAACGGCACAAGTGATGGCTAGGCTTAAGGCATGGGCACAAGAGATGGCTAGGCTTAAGGCATGGGTACAAGTGCTGGCTAGGCATAAGGCATGGGCACAAGTGCTGGCTAGGCTTAAGGCATGGGCACAAGTGCTGGCTAAGGCTTAAGGCATGGGCACAAGTGCTGGCTAAGGCTTAAGGCATGGGCACAAGTGCTGGCTAAGGCTTAATGCATGGGCACAAGTGCTGGCTAAGGCTTAAGGTATGGGCACAAGTGCTGGTTAAGGTTTAAGGCATGGGCACAAGTGCTGGCTAAGGTTTAAGGCATGGGCACAAGTGCTGGCTAGGCTTAAGGCCTGGGCACAAGTGCTGGCTAGGCTTAAGGCATGGGCACAAGTGCTGGCTAGGCATAAGGCAAGGGCACAAGTGCTGGCTAGGCATAAGGCATGGGCACAAGTGATGGCTAAGGCTTAAGGCATGGGCACAAGTGCTGGCTATGCTTAAGGCAACGGCACAAGTGCTGGCTATGCTTAAGGCAACGGCACAAGTGCTGGCTAGGCTTAAGGCATGGGCACAAGTGCTGGCTAAGGTTTAAGGCATGGGCACAAGTGCTGGCTAAGGCTGAAGGCATGGGCACAAGTGCTGGCTAAGGCTTAAGGCATGGGCATAAATGCTGGCTAAGGCTTAAGGCATGGGCACAAGTGCTGGCTAGGCTTAAGGCATGGGCACAAGTGCTGGCTAGGCTTAAGGCATACGGCTAACTCTTTGCATAAAGGGTTAGGCACCCATAGGGGTGAAGAGCTAGCTTTCACCCCTCTACTCTGTACTTGGACATTTAGGACTAGATCTTTGTTGTACAGTGCGGAGCCTCTCCATAACCCCATGCTCCAAGCGACCAGGCACTTCTTGTCTGTCCTCCGTAAATGGTTAATGCCTTCTTCCCCAATTACAGTCATGCATGCGCATTCAGACGGGACAAGAGCGAAGAGCGTAAAGCCTGCCCTGTGTGCATAACCATCATGTAACTAAAGACAGAAAAACAAACATGCAAGGGGCTCAAAAGTGCTGGCTAAGGCTTAAGGCATGGGCACAAGAGATGGCTAGGCTTAAGGCATGGGTACAAGTGCTGGCTAGGCATAAGGCATGGGCACAAGTGCTGGCTAGGCTTAAGGCATGGGCACAAGTGCTGGCTAAGGCTTAAGGCATGGGCACAAGTGCTGGCTAAGGCTTAAGGCATGGGCACAAGTGCTGGCTAAGGCTTAATGCATGGGCACAAGTGCTGGCTAAGGCTTAAGGTATGGGCACAAGTGCTGGTTAAGGTTTAAGGCATGGGCACAAGTGCTGGCTAAGGTTTAAGGCATGGGCACAAGTGCTGGCTAGGCTTAAGGCCTGGGCACAAGTGCTGGCTAGGCTTAAGGCATGGGCACAAGTGCTGGCTAGGCATAAGGCAAGGGCACAAGTGCTGGCTAGGCATAAGGCATGGGCACAAGTGATGGCTAAGGCTTAAGGCATGGGCACAAGTGCTGGCTATGCTTAAGGCAACGGCACAAGTGCTGGCTATGCTTAAGGCAACGGCACAAGTGCTGGCTAGGCTTAAGGCATGGGCACAAGTGCTGGCTAAGGTTTAAGGCATGGGCACAAGTGCTGGCTAAGGCTGAAGGCATGGGCACAAGTGCTGGCTAAGGCTTAAGGCATGGGCATAAATGCTGGCTAAGGCTTAAGGCATGGGCACAAGTGCTGGCTAGGCTTAAGGCATGGGCACAAGTGCTGGCTAGGCTTAAGGCATACGGCTAACTCTTTGCATAAAGGGTTAGGCACCCATAGGGGTGAAGAGCTAGCTTTCACCCCTCTACTCTGTACTTGGACATTTAGGACTAGATCTTTGTTGTACAGTGCGGAGCCTCTCCATAACCCCATGCTCCAAGCGACCAGGCACTTCTTGTCTGTCCTCCGTAAATGGTTAATGCCTTCTTCCCCAATTACAGTCATGCATGCGCATTCAGACGGGACAAGAGCGAAGAGCGTAAAGCCTGCCCTGTGTGCATAACCATCATGTAACTAAAGACAGAAAAACAAACATGCAAGGGGCTCAAAAGTGCTGGCTAAGGCTTAAGGCATGGGCAAAAGTGCTGGCTAAGGCTTAAGGCATGGGCACAAGTGCTGGCTAAGGCTTAAGGCATGGGCACAAGTGCTGGCTAAGGCTTAAGGCATGGGCACAAGTGCTGGCTAAGGCTTAAGGCATGGGCACAAGTGCTGGCTAAGGCTTAAGGCATGGGCACAAGTGCTGGCTAGGCTTAAGGCATGGGCACAAGTGCTGGCTAGGCTTAAGGCAATGGCACAAGTGCTGGCTATGCTTAAGGCAACGGCACAAGTGCTGGCTAGGCTTAAGGCATGGGCACATGTGCTGGCTAAGGCTTAAGGCATGGGCACAAGTGCTGGCTAAGGCTTAAGGCATGGGCACAAGTGCTGGCTAAGGCTTAAGGTATGGGCACAAGTGCTGGCTAGGCTTAAGGCAACGGCACAAGTGCTGGCTATGCTTAAGGCAACGGCACAAGTGCTGGCTAGGCTTAAGGCATGGGCACAAGTGCTGGCAAAGGCTTAAGACATGGGCACAAGTGCTGGCTAAGGCTTAAGGCATGGGCACAAGTGCTGGCTAAGGCTTAAGGCATGGGCACAAGTGCTGGCTAAGGCTTAATGCATGGGCACAAGTGCTGGCTAAGGCTTAAGGTATGGGCACAAGTGCTGGTTAAGGTTTAAGGCATGGGCACAAGTGCTGGCTAAGGTTTAAGGCATGGGCACAAGTGCTGGCTAAGGCTTAAGGCATGGGCACAAGTGCTGGCTAAGGCTTAAGGCATGGGCACAAGTACTGGCTAGGCTTAAGGCATGGGCAGAAGTGCTGCCTAAGGCTTAAGGCAACGGCACAAGTGCTGGTTAGGCTTAAGGCAACGGCACAAGTGATGGCTAGGCTTAAGGCATGGGCACAAGAGATGGCTAGGCTTAAGGCATGGGTACAAGTGCTGGCTAGGCATAAGGCATGGGCACAAGTGCTGGCTAGGCTTAAGGCATGGGCACAAGTGCTGGCTAAGGCTTAAGGCATGGGCACAAGTGCTGGCTAAGGCTTAAGGCATGGGCACAAGTGCTGGCTAAGGCTTAATGCATGGGCACAAGTGCTGGCTAAGGCTTAAGGTATGGGCACAAGTGCTGGTTAAGGTTTAAGGCATGGGCACAAGTGCTGGCTAAGGTTTAAGGCATGGGCACAAGTGCTGGCTAGGCTTAAGGCCTGGGCACAAGTGCTGGCTAGGCTTAAGGCATGGGCACAAGTGCTGGCTAGGCATAAGGCAAGGGCACAAGTGCTGGCTAGGCATAAGGCATGGGCACAAGTGATGGCTAAGGCTTAAGGCATGGGCACAAGTGCTGGCTATGCTTAAGGCAACGGCACAAGTGCTGGCTATGCTTAAGGCAACGGCACAAGTGCTGGCTAGGCTTAAGGCATGGGCACAAGTGCTGGCTAAGGTTTAAGGCATGGGCACAAGTGCTGGCTAAGGCTGAAGGCATGGGCACAAGTGCTGGCTAAGGCTTAAGGCATGGGCATAAATGCTGGCTAAGGCTTAAGGCATGGGCACAAGTGCTGGCTAGGCTTAAGGCATGGGCACAAGTGCTGGCTAGGCTTAAGGCATACGGCTAACTCTTTGCATAAAGGGTTAGGCACCCATAGGGGTGAAGAGCTAGCTTTCACCCCTCTACTCTGTACTTGGACATTTAGGACTAGATCTTTGTTGTACAGTGCGGAGCCTCTCCATAACCCCATGCTCCAAGCGACCAGGCACTTCTTGTCTGTCCTCCGTAAATGGTTAATGCCTTCTTCCCCAATTACAGTCATGCATGCGCATTCAGACGGGACAAGAGCGAAGAGCGTAAAGCCTGCCCTGTGTGCATAACCATCATGTAACTAAAGACAGAAAAACAAACATGCAAGGGGCTCAAAAGTGCTGGCTAAGGCTTAAGGCATGGGCAAAAGTGCTGGCTAAGGCTTAAGGCAACGGCACAAGTGCTGGTTAGGCTTAAGGCAACGGCACAAGTGATGGCTAGGCTTAAGGCATGGGCACAAGAGATGGCTAGGCTTAAGGCATGGGTACAAGTGCTGGCTAGGCATAAGGCATGGGCACAAGTGCTGGCTAGGCTTAAGGCATGGGCACAAGTGCTGGCTAAGGCTTAAGGCATGGGCACAAGTGCTGGCTAAGGCTTAAGGCATGGGCACAAGTGCTGGCTAAGGCTTAAGGCCTTGGCACAAGTGCTGGCTAGCCTTAAGGCCTGGGCACAAGTGCTGGCTAGGCTTAAGGCATGGGCACAAGTGCTGGCTAGGCATAAGGCAAGGGCACAAGTGCTGGCTAAGGCTTAAGGCATGGGCACAAGTGCTGGCTATGGTTAAGGCAACGGCACAAGTGCTGGCTATGCTTAAGGCAACGGCACAAGTGCTGGCTAGGCTTAAGGCATGGGCACAAGTGCTGGCTAAGGTTTAAGGCATGGGCACAAGTGCTGGCTAAGGCTTAAGGCATGGGCACAAGTGCTGGCTAAGGCTTAATGCATGGGCACAAGTGCTGGCTAAGGCTTAAGGTATGGGCACAAGTGCTGGTTAAGGTTTAAGGCATGGGCACAAGTGCTGGCTAAGGTTTAAGGCATGGGCACAAGTGCTGGCTAAGGCTTAAGGCATGGGCACAAGTGCTGGCTAAGGCTTAAGGCATGGGCACAAGTACTGGCTAGGCTTAAGGCATGGGCAGAAGTGCTGCCTAAGGCTTAAGGCAACGGCACAAGTGCTGGTTAGGCTTAAGGCAACGGCACAAGTGATGGCTAGGCTTAAGGCATGGGCACAAGAGATGGCTAGGCTTAAGGCATGGGTACAAGTGCTGGCTAGGCATAAGGCATGGGCACAAGTGCTGGCTAAGGCTTAAGGCATGGGCACAAGTGCTGGCTAAGGCTTAAGGCATGGGCACAAGTGCTGGCTAAGGCTTAAGGCTTGGGCACAAGTGCTGGCTAGGCTTAAGGCCTGGGCACAAGTGCTGGCTAGGCTTAAGGCATGGGCACAAGTGCTGGCTAGGCATAAGGCAAGGGCACAAGTGCTGGCTAGGCATAAGGCATGGGCACAAGTGATGGCTAAGGCTTAAGGCATGGGCACAAGTGCTGGCTATGCTTAAGGCAACGGCACAAGTGCTGGCTATGCTTAAGGCAACGGCACAAGTGCTGGCTAGGCTTAAGGCATGGGCACAAGTGCTGGCTAAGGTTTAAGGCATGGGCACAAGTGCTGGCTAAGGCTGAAGGCATGGGCACAAGTGCTGGCTAAGGCTTAAGGCATGGGCATAAATGCTGGCTAAGGCTTAAGGCATGGGCACAAGTGCTGGCTAGGCTTAAGGCATGGGCACAAGTGCTGGCTAGGCTTAAGGCATACGGCTAACTCTTTGCATAAAGGGTTAGGCACCCATAGGGGTGAAGAGCTAGCTTTCACCCCTCTACTCTGTACTTGGACATTTAGGACTAGATCTTTGTTGTACAGTGCGGAGCCTCTCCATAACCCCATGCTCCAAGCGACCAGGCACTTCTTGTCTGTCCTCCGTAAATGGTTAATGCCTTCTTCCCCAATTACAGTCATGCATGCGCATTCAGACGGGACAAGAGCGAAGAGCGTAAAGCCTGCCCTGTGTGCATAACCATCATGTAACTAAAGACAGAAAAACAAACATGCAAGGGGCTCAAAAGTGCTGGCTAAGGCTTAAGGCATGGGCAAAAGTGCTGGCTAAGGCTTAAGGCATGGGCACAAGTGCTGGCTAAGGCTTAAGGCATGGGCACAAGTGCTGGCTAAGGCTTAAGGCATGGGCACAAGTGCTGGCTAAGGCTTAAGGCATGGGCACAAGTGCTGGCTAAGGCTTAAGGCATGGGCACAAGTGCTGGCTAGGCTTAAGGCATGGGCACAAGTGCTGGCTAGGCTTAAGGCAATGGCACAAGTGCTGGCTATGCTTAAGGCAACGGCACAAGTGCTGGCTAGGCTTAAGGCATGGGCACAAGTGCTGGCTAGGCTTAAGGCATGGGCACAAGTGCTGGCTAGGCATAAGGCATGGGCACAAGTGCTGGCTAGGCATAAGGCATGGGCACAAGTGCTGGCTAGGCATAAGGCATGGGCACAAGTGCTGGCTAGGCATAAGACATGGGCACAAGTGCTGGCTAAGGTTTAAGGCATGGGCACAAGTGCTGGCTAAGGCTTAAGGCATGGGCACAAGTGCTGGCTATGCTTAAGGCAACGGCACAAGTGCTGGCTAAGGCTTAAGGCATGGGCACAAGTGCTGGCTAAGGCTTAAGGCATGGGCACAAGTGCTGGCTAGGCTTAAGGCCTTGGCACAAGTGCTGGCTAGGCTTAAGGCATGGGCACAAGTGCTGGCTAGGCATAAGGCAAGGGCACAAGTGCTGGCTAAGGCTTAAGGCATGGGCACAAGTGCTGGCTATGCTTAAGGCAACGGCACAAGTGCTGGCTATGCTTAAGGCAACGGCACAAGTGCTGGCTAGGCATAGGGCATGGGCACAAGTGCTGGCTAAGGCTTAAGGCATGGGCACATGTGCTGGCTAAGGCTTAAGGCATGGGCACAAGTGCTGGCTAAGGCTTAAGGCATGGGCACAAGTGCTGGCTAAGGCTTAAGGTATGGGCACAAGTGCTGGCTAGGCTTAAGGCAACGGCACAAGTGCTGGCTATGCTTAAGGCAACGGCACAAGTGCTGGCTAGGCTTAAGGCATGGGCACAAGTGCTGGCAAAGGCTTAAGACATGGGCACAAGTGCTGGCTAAGGCTTAAGGCATGGGCACAAGTGCTGGCTAAGGCTTAAGGCATGGGCACAAGTACTGTCTAGGCTTAAGGCATGGGCATAAGTGCTGGCTATGCTTAAGGCAACGGCACAAGTGCTGGCTATGCTTAAGGCAACGGCACAAGTGCTGGCTAGGCTTAAGGCATGGGCACAAGTGCTGGCTAAGGCTTAAGGCATGGACACAAGTGCTGGCTAGGCTTAAGGCCTGGGCACAAGTGCTGGCTAGGCTTAAGGCATGGGCACAAGTGCTGGCTAGGCATAAGGCAAGGGTACAAGTGCTGGCTAAGGCATAAGGCATGGGCACAAGTGCTGGCTATGCTTAAGGCAAAGGCACAAGTGCTGGCTATGCTTAAGGCAACGGCACAAGTGCTGGCTAGGCTTAAGGCATGGGCACAAGTGCTGGCTAAGGCTTAAGGCATGGGCACAAGTGCTGGCTAAGGCTTAAGGCATGGGCACAAGTGCTGGCTAAGGCTTAAGGCATGGGCACAAGTGCTGGCTAAGGCTTAAGGTATGGGCACAAGTGCTGGCTAAGGTTTAAGGCATGGGCACAAGTGCTGGCTAAGGTTTAAGGCATGGGCACAAGTGCTGGCTAAGGCTGAAGGCATGGGCACAAGTGCTGGCTAAGGCTTAAGGCATGGGCATAAGTGCTGGCTAAGGCTTAAGGCATGGGCACAAGTGCTGGCTAGGCTTAAGGCATGGGCACAAGTGCTGGCTAGGCTTAAGGCATACGGCTAACTCTTTGCACTCTTTGCATAAAGGGTTAGGCACCCATAGGGGTGAAGAGCTAGCTTTCACCCCTCTACTCTGTACTTGGACATTTAGGACTAGATCCTTTGTTGTACAGTGCGGAGCCTCTCCATAACCCCATGCTCCAAGCGACCAGGCACTTCTTGTCTGTCCTCCGTAAATGGGTAATGCCTTCTTCCCCAATTACAGTCGTGCATGCGCATTCAGACGGGACAAGAGCGAAGAGCGTAAAGCCTGCCCTGTGTGCATAACCATCATGTAACTAAAGACAGAAAAACAAACATGCAAGGGGCTCAAAAGTGCTGGCTAAGGCTTAAGGCATGGGCAAAAGTGCTGGCTAAGGCTTAAGGCATGGGCACAAGTGCTGGCTAAGGCTTAAGGCATGGGCACAAGTGCTGGCTAAGGCTTAAGGCATGGGCACAAGTGCTGGCTAAGGCTTAAGGCATGGGCACAAGTGCTGGCTAAGGCTTAAGGCATGGGCACAAGTGCTGGCTAAGGCTTAAGGCATGGGCACAAGTGCTGGCTAGGCTTAAGGAATGGGCACAAGTGCTGGCTAGGCATAAGGCATGGGCACAAGTGCTGGCTAGGCATAAGGCATGGGCACAAGTGCTGGCTACGAATAAGGCATGGGCACAAGTACTGGCTAGGCATAAGGCATGGGCACAAGTGCTGGCTAGGCATAAGACATGGGCACAAGTGCTGGCTAAGGTTTAAGGCATGGGCACAAGTGCTGGCTAAGGCTTAAGGCATGGGCACAAGTGCTGGCTAAGGCTTAAGGCATGGGCACAAGTGCTGGCTAAGGCATAAGGCATGGGCACAAGTGCTGGCTAGGCATAAGGCATGGGCACAAGTGTTGGCTAGGCATAAGGCATAGGCACAAGTGCTGGCTAGCCATAAGGCATGGGCACAAGTGCTGGCTAAGGCTTAAGGCATGGGCACAAGTGCTGGCTAAGGCTTAAGGCATGGGCACAAGTGCTGGCTAAGGCTTAAGGCATGGGCACAAGTGCTGGCTAAGGCTTAAGGCATGGGCACAAGTGCTGGCTAAGGCTTAAGGCATGGGCACAAGTACTGGCTAGGCTTAAGGCATGGGCACTAGTGCTGGCTATGCTTAAGGCAACGGCACAAGTGCTTGCTATGCTTAAGGCAACGGCACAAGTGCTGGCTAGGCTTAAGGCATGGGCACAAGTGCTGGCTAGGCTTAAGGCATGAGCACAAGTGCTGGCTAGGCATAAGGCATGGGCACAAGTGCTGGCTAGGCATAAGGCATGGGCACAAGTGCTGGCTAAGGCTTAAGGCATGGGCACCAGTGCTGGCTAAGGCTTAAGGCATGGGCACAAGTGCTGGCTAAGGCTTAAGGCATGGGCACAAGTGCTGGCTAAGGCTTAAGTCATGGGCACAAGTACTGGCTAGACTTAAGGCATGGGCAGAAGTGCTGCCTAAGGCTTAAGGCAACGGCACAAGTGCTGGTTAGGCTTAAGGCAACGGCACAAGTGATGGCTAGGCTTAAGGCATGGGCACAAGAGATGGCTAGGCTTAAGGCATGGGTACAAGTGCTGGCTAGGCATAAGGCATGGGCACAAGTGCTGGCTAGGCTTAAGGCATGGGCACAAGTGCTGGCTAAGGCTTAAGGCATGGGCACAAGTGCTGGCTAAGGCTTAAGGCATGGGCACAAGTGCTGGCTAAGGCTTAAGGCCTTGGCACAAGTGCTGGCTAGCCTTAAGGCCTGGGCACAAGTGCTGGCTAGGCTTAAGGCATGGGCACAAGTGCTGGCTAGGCATAAGGCAAGGGCACAAGTGCTGGCTAAGGCTTAAGGCATGGGCACAAGTGCTGGCTATGGTTAAGGCAACGGCACAAGTGCTGGCTATGCTTAAGGCAACGGCACAAGTGCTGGCTAGGCTTAAGGCATGGGCACAAGTGCTGGCTAAGGCTTAAGGCATGGGCACAAGTGCTGGCTAAGGCTTAAGGCATGGGCACAAGTGCTGGCTAAGGCTTAATGCATGGGCACAAGTGCTGGCTAAGGCTTAAGGTATGGGCACAAGTGCTGGTTAAGGTTTAAGGCATGGGCACAAGTGCTGGCTAAGGTTTAAGGCATGGGCACAAGTGCTGGCTAAGGCTTAAGGCATGGGCACAAGTGCTGGCTAAGGCTTAAGGCATGGGCACAAGTACTGGCTAGGCTTAAGGCATGGGCAGAAGTGCTGCCTAAGGCTTAAGGCAACGGCACAAGTGCTGGTTAGGCTTAAGGCAACGGCACAAGTGATGGCTAGGCTTAAGGCATGGGCACAAGAGATGGCTAGGCTTAAGGCATGGGTACAAGTGCTGGCTAGGCATAAGGCATGGGCACAAGTGCTGGCTAAGGCTTAAGGCATGGGCACAAGTGCTGGCTAAGGCTTAAGGCATGGGCACAAGTGCTGGCTAGGCATAAGGCATGGGCACAAGTGCTGGCTAGGCATAAGGCATAGGCACAAGTGCTGGCTAGCCATAAGGCATGGGCACAAGTGCTGGCTAAGGCTTAAGGCATGGGCACAAGTGCTGGCTAAGGCTTAAGGCATGGGCACAAGTGCTGGCTAAGGCTTAAGGCATGGGCACAAGTGCTGGCTAAGGCTTAAGGCATGGGCACAAGTGCTGGCTAAGGCTTAAGGCATGGGCACAAGTACTGGCTAGGCTTAAGGCATGGGCACTAGTGCTGGCTATGCTTAAGGCAACGGCACAAGTGCTTGCTATGCTTAAGGCAACGGCACAAGTGCTGGCTAGGCTTAAGGCATGGGCACAAGTGCTGGCTAGGCTTAAGGCATGAGCACAAGTGCTGGCTAGGCATAAGGCATGGGCACAAGTGCTGGCTAGGCATAAGGCATGGGCACAAGTGCTGGCTAAGGCTTAAGGCATGGGCACCAGTGCTGGCTAAGGCTTAAGGCATGGGCACAAGTGCTGGCTAAGGCTTAAGGCATGGGCACAAGTGCTGGCTAAGGCTTAAGTCATGGGCACAAGTACTGGCTAGACTTAAGGCATGGGCAGAAGTGCTGCCTAAGGCTTAAGGCAACGGCACAAGTGCTGGTTAGGCTTAAGGCAACGGCACAAGTGATGGCTAGGCTTAAGGCATGGGCACAAGAGATGGCTAGGCTTAAGGCATGGGTACAAGTGCTGGCTAGGCATAAGGCATGGGCACAAGTGCTGGCTAGGCTTAAGGCATGGGCACAAGTGCTGGCTAAGGCTTAAGGCATGGGCACAAGTGCTGGCTAAGGCTTAAGGCATGGGCACAAGTGCTGGCTAAGGCTTAAGGCCTTGGCACAAGTGCTGGCTAGCCTTAAGGCCTGGGCACAAGTGCTGGCTAGGCTTAAGGCATGGGCACAAGTGCTGGCTAGGCATAAGGCAAGGGCACAAGTGCTGGCTAAGGCTTAAGGCATGGGCACAAGTGCTGGCTATGGTTAAGGCAACGGCACAAGTGCTGGCTATGCTTAAGGCAACGGCACAAGTGCTGGCTAGGCTTAAGGCATGGGCACAAGTGCTGGCTAAGGCTTAAGGCATGGGCACAAGTGCTGGCTAAGGCTTAAGGCATGGGCACAAGTGCTGGCTAAGGCTTAATGCATGGGCACAAGTGCTGGCTAAGGCTTAAGGTATGGGCACAAGTGCTGGTTAAGGTTTAAGGCATGGGCACAAGTGCTGGCTAAGGTTTAAGGCATGGGCACAAGTGCTGGCTAAGGCTTAAGGCATGGGCACAAGTGCTGGCTAAGGCTTAAGGCATGGGCACAAGTACTGGCTAGGCTTAAGGCATGGGCAGAAGTGCTGCCTAAGGCTTAAGGCAACGGCACAAGTGCTGGTTAGGCTTAAGGCAACGGCACAAGTGATGGCTAGGCTTAAGGCATGGGCACAAGAGATGGCTAGGCTTAAGGCATGGGTACAAGTGCTGGCTAGGCATAAGGCATGGGCACAAGTGCTGGCTAAGGCTTAAGGCATGGGCACAAGTGCTGGCTAAGGCTTAAGGCATGGGCACAAGTGCTGGCTAAGGCTTAAGGCTTGGGCACAAGTGCTGGCTAGGCTTAAGGCCTGGGCACAAGTGCTGGCTAGGCTTAAGGCATGGGCACAAGTGCTGGCTAGGCATAAGGCAAGGGCACAAGTGCTGGCTAGGCATAAGGCATGGGCACAAGTGATGGCTAAGGCTTAAGGCATGGGCACAAGTGCTGGCTATGCTTAAGGCAACGGCACAAGTGCTGGCTATGCTTAAGGCAACGGCACAAGTGCTGGCTAGGCTTAAGGCATGGGCACAAGTGCTGGCTAAGGTTTAAGGCATGGGCACAAGTGCTGGCTAAGGCTGAAGGCATGGGCACAAGTGCTGGCTAAGGCTTAAGGCATGGGCATAAATGCTGGCTAAGGCTTAAGGCATGGGCACAAGTGCTGGCTAGGCTTAAGGCATGGGCACAAGTGCTGGCTAGGCTTAAGGCATACGGCTAACTCTTTGCATAAAGGGTTAGGCACCCATAGGGGTGAAGAGCTAGCTTTCACCCCTCTACTCTGTACTTGGACATTTAGGACTAGATCTTTGTTGTACAGTGCGGAGCCTCTCCATAACCCCATGCTCCAAGCGACCAGGCACTTCTTGTCTGTCCTCCGTAAATGGTTAATGCCTTCTTCCCCAATTACAGTCATGCATGCGCATTCAGACGGGACAAGAGCGAAGAGCGTAAAGCCTGCCCTGTGTGCATAACCATCATGTAACTAAAGACAGAAAAACAAACATGCAAGGGGCTCAAAAGTGCTGGCTAAGGCTTAAGGCATGGGCAAAAGTGCTGGCTAAGGCTTAAGGCATGGGCACAAGTGCTGGCTAAGGCTTAAGGCATGGGCACAAGTGCTGGCTAAGGCTTAAGGCATGGGCACAAGTGCTGGCTAAGGCTTAAGGCATGGGCACAAGTGCTGGCTAAGGCTTAAGGCATGGGCACAAGTGCTGGCTAGGCTTAAGGCATGGGCACAAGTGCTGGCTAGGCTTAAGGCAATGGCACAAGTGCTGGCTATGCTTAAGGCAACGGCACAAGTGCTGGCTAGGCTTAAGGCATGGGCACAAGTGCTGGCAAAGGCTTAAGACATGGGCACAAGTGCTGGCTAAGGCTTAAGGCATGGGCACAAGTGCTGGCTAAGGCTTAAGGCATGGGCACAAGTACTGTCTAGGCTTAAGGCATGGGCATAAGTGCTGGCTATGCTTAAGGCAACGGCACAAGTGCTGGCTATGCTTAAGGCAACGGCACAAGTGCTGGCTAGGCTTAAGGCATGGGCACAAGTGCTGGCTAAGGCTTAAGGCATGGACACAAGTGCTGGCTAGGCTTAAGGCCTGGGCACAAGTGCTGGCTAGGCTTAAGGCATGGGCACAAGTGCTGGCTAGGCATAAGGCAAGGGCACAAGTGCTGGCTAAGGCATAAGGCATGGGCACAAGTGCTGGCTATGCTTAAGGCAAAGGCACAAGTGCTGGCTATGCTTAAGGCAACGGCACAAGTGCTGGCTAGGCTTAAGGCATGGGCACAAGTGCTGGCTAAGGCTTAAGGCATGGGCACAAGTGCTGGCTAAGGCTTAAGGCATGGGCACAAGTGCTGGCTAAGGCTTAAGGCATGGGCACAAGTGCTGGCTAAGGCTTAAGGTATGGGCACAAGTGCTGGCTAAGGTTTAAGGCATGGGCACAAGTGCTGGCTAAGGTTTAAGGCATGGGCACAAGTGCTGGCTAAGGCTGAAGGCATGGGCACAAGTGCTGGCTAAGGCTTAAGGCATGGGCATAAGTGCTGGCTAAGGCTTAAGGCATGGGCACAAGTGCTGGCTAGGCTTAAGGCATGGGCACAAGTGCTGGCTAGGCTTAAGGCATACGGCTAACTCTTTGCACTCTTTGCATAAAGGGTTAGGCACGCATAGGGGTGAAGAGCTAGCTTTCACCCCTCTACTCTGTACTTGGACATTTAGGACTAGATCCTTTGTTGTACAGTGCGGAGCCTCTCCATAACCCCATGCTCCAAGCGACCAGGCACTTCTTGTCTGTCCTCCGTAAATGGGTAATGCCTTCTTCCCCAATTACAGTCGTGCATGCGCATTCAGACGGGACAAGAGCGAAGAGCGTAAAGCCTGCCCTGTGTGCATAACCATCATGTAACTAAAGACAGAAAAACGAACATGCAAGGGGCTCAAAAATGCTGGCTAAGGCTTAAGGCATGGGCAAAAGTGCTGGCTAAGGCTTAAGGCATGGGCACAAGTGCTGGCTAAGGCTTAAGGCATGGGCACAAGTGCTGGCTAAGGCTTAAGGCATGGGCACAAGTGCTGGCTAAGGCTTAAGGCATGGGCACAAGTGCTGGCTAAGGCTTAAGGCATGGGCACAAGTGCTGGCTAGGCTTAAGGCATACGGCTAACTCTTTGCACTCTTTGCATAAAGGGTTAGGCACCCATAGGGGTGAAGAGCTAGCTTTCACCCCTCTACTCTGTACTTGGACATTTAGGACTAGATCCTTTGTTGTACAGTGCGGAGCCATTCCATAACCCCATGCTCCAAGCGACCAGGCACTTCTTGTCTGTCCTCCGTAAATGGGTAATGCCTTCTTCCCCAATTACAGTCGTGCATGCGCATTCAGACGGGACAAGAGCGAAGAGCGTAAAGCCTGCCCTGTGTGCATAACCATCATGTAACTAAAGACAGAAAAACAAACATGCAAGGGGCTCAAAAGTGCTGGCTAAGGCTTAAGGCATGGGCAAAAGTGCTGGCTAAGGCTTAAGGCATGGGCACAAGTGCTGGCTAAGGCTTAAGGCATGGGCACAAGTGCTGGCTAAGGCTTAAGGCATGGGCACAAGTGCTGGCTAAGGCTTAAGGCATGGGCACAAGTGCTGGCTAAGGCTTAAGGCATGGGCACAAGTGCTGGCTAAGGCTTAAGGCATGGGCACAAGTGCTGGCTAGGCTTAAGGAATGGGCACAAGTGCTGGCTAGGCATAAGGCATGGGCACAAGTGCTGGCTAGGCATAAGGCATGGGCACAAGTGCTGGCTAAGGCTTAAGGCATGGGCACAAGTGCTGGCTAAGGCTTAAGGCATGGGCACAAGTGCTGGCTAAGGCTTAAGGCATGGGCACAAGTGCTGGCTATGCTTAAGGCAACGGCACAAGTGCTGGCTAGGCTTAAGGCATGGGCACAAGTGCTGGCTAAGGCTTAAGGCATGGGCACAAGTGCTGGCTAAGGCTTAAGGCATGGGCACAAGTGCTGGCTAAGGCTTAAGGCATGGGCACAAGTGCTGGCTAAGGCTTAAGGCATGGGCACAAGTGCTGGCTAAGGCTTAAGGCATGGGCACAAGTGCTGGCTAAGGCTTAAGGCATGGGCACAAGTGCTGGCTAAGGCTTAAGGCATGGGCACAAGTGCTGGCTAAGGCTTAAGGCATGGGCACAAGTGCTGGCTAAGGCTTAAGGCATGGGCACAAGTGCTGGCTAGGCATAAGGCATGGGCACAAGTGCTGGCTAGGCATAAGGCATAGGCACAAGTGCTGGCTAGCCATAAGGCATGGGCACAAGTGCTGGCTAAGGCTTAAGGCATGGGCACAAGTGCTGGCTAAGGCTTAAGGCATGGGCACAAGTGCTGGCTAAGGCTTAAGGCATGGGCACAAGTGCTGGCTAAGGCTTAAGGCATGGGCACAAGTGCTGGCTAAGGCTTAAGGCATGGGCACAAGTACTGGCTAGGCTTAAGGCATGGGCACTAGTGCTGGCTATGCTTAAGGCAACGGCACAAGTGCTTGCTATGCTTAAGGCAACGGCACAAGTGCTGGCTAGGCTTAAGGCATGGGCACAAGTGCTGGCTAGGCTTAAGGCATGAGCACAAGTGCTGGCTAGGCATAAGGCATGGGCACAAGTGCTGGCTAGGCATAAGGCATGGGCACAAGTGCTGGCTAAGGCTTAAGGCATGGGCACCAGTGCTGGCTAAGGCTTAAGGCATGGGCACAAGTGCTGGCTAAGGCTTAAGGCATGGGCACAAGTGCTGGCTAAGGCTTAAGTCATGGGCACAAGTACTGGCTAGACTTAAGGCATGGGCAGAAGTGCTGCCTAAGGCTTAAGGCAACGGCACAAGTGCTGGTTAGGCTTAAGGCAACGGCACAAGTGATGGCTAGGCTTAAGGCATGGGCACAAGAGATGGCTAGGCTTAAGGCATGGGTACAAGTGCTGGCTAGGCATAAGGCATGGGCACAAGTGCTGGCTAGGCTTAAGGCATGGGCACAAGTGCTGGCTAAGGCTTAAGGCATGGGCACAAGTGCTGGCTAAGGCTTAAGGCATGGGCACAAGTGCTGGCTAAGGCTTAAGGCCTTGGCACAAGTGCTGGCTAGCCTTAAGGCCTGGGCACAAGTGCTGGCTAGGCTTAAGGCATGGGCACAAGTGCTGGCTAGGCATAAGGCAAGGGCACAAGTGCTGGCTAAGGCTTAAGGCATGGGCACAAGTGCTGGCTATGGTTAAGGCAACGGCACAAGTGCTGGCTATGCTTAAGGCAACGGCACAAGTGCTGGCTAGGCTTAAGGCATGGGCACAAGTGCTGGCTAAGGTTTAAGGCATGGGCACAAGTGCTGGCTAAGGCTTAAGGCATGGGCACAAGTGCTGGCTAAGGCTTAATGCATGGGCACAAGTGCTGGCTAAGGCTTAAGGTATGGGCACAAGTGCTGGTTAAGGTTTAAGGCATGGGCACAAGTGCTGGCTAAGGTTTAAGGCATGGGCACAAGTGCTGGCTAAGGCTTAAGGCATGGGCACAAGTACTGGCTAGGCTTAAGGCATGGGCAGAAGTGCTGCCTAAGGCTTAAGGCAACGGCACAAGTGCTGGTTAGGCTTAAGGCAACGGCACAAGTGATGGCTAGGCTTAAGGCATGGGCACAAGAGATGGCTAGGCTTAAGGCATGGGTACAAGTGCTGGCTAGGCATAAGGCATGGGCACAAGTGCTGGCTAAGGCTTAAGGCATGGGCACAAGTGCTGGCTAAGGCTTAAGGCATGGGCACAAGTGCTGGCTAAGGCTTAAGGCTTGGGCACAAGTGCTGGCTAGGCTTAAGGCCTGGGCACAAGTGCTGGCTAGGCTTAAGGCATGGGCACAAGTGCTGGCTAGGCATAAGGCAAGGGCACAAGTGCTGGCTAGGCATAAGGCATGGGCACAAGTGATGGCTAAGGCTTAAGGCATGGGCACAAGTGCTGGCTATGCTTAAGGCAACGGCACAAGTGCTGGCTATGCTTAAGGCAACGGCACAAGTGCTGGCTAGGCTTAAGGCATGGGCACAAGTGCTGGCTAAGGTTTAAGGCATGGGCACAAGTGCTGGCTAAGGCTGAAGGCATGGGCACAAGTGCTGGCTAAGGCTTAAGGCATGGGCATAAATGCTGGCTAAGGCTTAAGGCATGGGCACAAGTGCTGGCTAGGCTTAAGGCATGGGCACAAGTGCTGGCTAGGCTTAAGGCATGGGCACAAGTGCTGGCTAGGCATAAGGCATGGGCACAAGTGCTGGCTAGGCATAAGGCATGGGCACAAGTGCTGGCTAGGCATAAGACATGGGCACAAGTGCTGGCTAAGGTTTAAGGCATGGGCACAAGTGCTGGCTAAGGCTTAAGGCATGGGCACAAGTGCTGGCTATGCTTAAGGCAACGGCACAAGTGCTGGCTAAGGCTTAAGGCATGGGCACAAGTGCTGGCTAAGGCTTAAGGCATGGGCACAAGTGCTGGCTAGGCTTAAGGCCTTGGCACAAGTGCTGGCTAGGCTTAAGGCATGGGCACAAGTGCTGGCTAGGCATAAGGCAAGGGCACAAGTGCTGGCTAAGGCTTAAGGCATGGGCACAAGTGCTGGCTATGCTTAAGGCAACGGCACAAGTGCTGGCTATGCTTAAGGCAACGGCACAAGTGCTGGCTAGGCATAGGGCATGGGCACAAGTGCTGGCTAAGGCTTAAGGCATGGGCACATGTGCTGGCTAAGGCTTAAGGCATGGGCACAAGTGCTGGCTAAGGCTTAAGGCATGGGCACAAGTGCTGGCTAAGGCTTAAGGTATGGGCACAAGTGCTGGCTAGGCTTAAGGCAACGGCACAAGTGCTGGCTATGCTTAAGGCAACGGCACAAGTGCTGGCTAGGCTTAAGGCATGGGCACAAGTGCTGGCAAAGGCTTAAGACATGGGCACAAGTGCTGGCTAAGGCTTAAGGCATGGGCACAAGTGCTGGCTAAGGCTTAAGGCATGGGCACAAGTACTGTCTAGGCTTAAGGCATGGGCATAAGTGCTGGCTATGCTTAAGGCAACGGCACAAGTGCTGGCTATGCTTAAGGCAACGGCACAAGTGCTGGCTAGGCTTAAGGCATGGGCACAAGTGCTGGCTAAGGCTTAAGGCATGGACACAAGTGCTGGCTAGGCTTAAGGCCTGGGCACAAGTGCTGGCTAGGCTTAAGGCATGGGCACAAGTGCTGGCTAGGCATAAGGCAAGGGTACAAGTGCTGGCTAAGGCATAAGGCATGGGCACAAGTGCTGGCTATGCTTAAGGCAAAGGCACAAGTGCTGGCTATGCTTAAGGCAACGGCACAAGTGCTGGCTAGGCTTAAGGCATGGGCACAAGTGCTGGCTAAGGCTTAAGGCATGGGCACAAGTGCTGGCTAAGGCTTAAGGCATGGGCACAAGTGCTGGCTAAGGCTTAAGGCATGGGCACAAGTGCTGGCTAAGGCTTAAGGTATGGGCACAAGTGCTGGCTAAGGTTTAAGGCATGGGCACAAGTGCTGGCTAAGGTTTAAGGCATGGGCACAAGTGCTGGCTAAGGCTGAAGGCATGGGCACAAGTGCTGGCTAAGGCTTAAGGCATGGGCATAAGTGCTGGCTAAGGCTTAAGGCATGGGCACAAGTGCTGGCTAGGCTTAAGGCATGGGCACAAGTGCTGGCTAGGCTTAAGGCATACGGCTAACTCTTTGCACTCTTTGCATAAAGGGTTAGGCACCCATAGGGGTGAAGAGCTAGCTTTCACCCCTCTACTCTGTACTTGGACATTTAGGACTAGATCCTTTGTTGTACAGTGCGGAGCCTCTCCATAACCCCATGCTCCAAGCGACCAGGCACTTCTTGTCTGTCCTCCGTAAATGGGTAATGCCTTCTTCCCCAATTACAGTCGTGCATGCGCATTCAGACGGGACAAGAGCGAAGAGCGTAAAGCCTGCCCTGTGTGCATAACCATCATGTAACTAAAGACAGAAAAACAAACATGCAAGGGGCTCAAAAGTGCTGGCTAAGGCTTAAGGCATGGGCAAAAGTGCTGGCTAAGGCTTAAGGCATGGGCACAAGTGCTGGCTAAGGCTTAAGGCATGGGCACAAGTGCTGGCTAAGGCTTAAGGCATGGGCACAAGTGCTGGCTAAGGCTTAAGGCATGGGCACAAGTGCTGGCTAAGGCTTAAGGCATGGGCACAAGTGCTGGCTAAGGCTTAAGGCATGGGCACAAGTGCTGGCTAGGCTTAAGGAATGGGCACAAGTGCTGGCTAGGCATAAGGCATGGGCACAAGTGCTGGCTAGGCATAAGGCATGGGCACAAGTGCTGGCTACGAATAAGGCATGGGCACAAGTACTGGCTAGGCATAAGGCATGGGCACAAGTGCTGGCTAGGCATAAGACATGGGCACAAGTGCTGGCTAAGGTTTAAGGCATGGGCACAAGTGCTGGCTAAGGCTTAAGGCATGGGCACAAGTGCTGGCTAAGGCTTAAGGCATGGGCACAAGTGCTGGCTAAGGCATAAGGCATGGGCACAAGTGCTGGCTAGGCATAAGGCATGGGCACAAGTGTTGGCTAGGCATAAGGCATAGGCACAAGTGCTGGCTAGCCATAAGGCATGGGCACAAGTGCTGGCTAAGGCTTAAGGCATGGGCACAAGTGCTGGCTAAGGCTTAAGGCATGGGCACAAGTGCTGGCTAAGGCTTAAGGCATGGGCACAAGTGCTGGCTAAGGCTTAAGGCATGGGCACAAGTGCTGGCTAAGGCTTAAGGCATGGGCACAAGTACTGGCTAGGCTTAAGGCATGGGCACTAGTGCTGGCTATGCTTAAGGCAACGGCACAAGTGCTTGCTATGCTTAAGGCAACGGCACAAGTGCTGGCTAGGCTTAAGGCATGGGCACAAGTGCTGGCTAGGCTTAAGGCATGAGCACAAGTGCTGGCTAGGCATAAGGCATGGGCACAAGTGCTGGCTAGGCATAAGGCATGGGCACAAGTGCTGGCTAAGGCTTAAGGCATGGGCACCAGTGCTGGCTAAGGCTTAAGGCATGGGCACAAGTGCTGGCTAAGGCTTAAGGCATGGGCACAAGTGCTGGCTAAGGCTTAAGTCATGGGCACAAGTACTGGCTAGACTTAAGGCATGGGCAGAAGTGCTGCCTAAGGCTTAAGGCAACGGCACAAGTGCTGGTTAGGCTTAAGGCAACGGCACAAGTGATGGCTAGGCTTAAGGCATGGGCACAAGAGATGGCTAGGCTTAAGGCATGGGTACAAGTGCTGGCTAGGCATAAGGCATGGGCACAAGTGCTGGCTAGGCTTAAGGCATGGGCACAAGTGCTGGCTAAGGCTTAAGGCATGGGCACAAGTGCTGGCTAAGGCTTAAGGCATGGGCACAAGTGCTGGCTAAGGCTTAAGGCCTTGGCACAAGTGCTGGCTAGCCTTAAGGCCTGGGCACAAGTGCTGGCTAGGCTTAAGGCATGGGCACAAGTGCTGGCTAGGCATAAGGCAAGGGCACAAGTGCTGGCTAAGGCTTAAGGCATGGGCACAAGTGCTGGCTATGGTTAAGGCAACGGCACAAGTGCTGGCTATGCTTAAGGCAACGGCACAAGTGCTGGCTAGGCTTAAGGCATGGGCACAAGTGCTGGCTAAGGCTTAAGGCATGGGCACAAGTGCTGGCTAAGGCTTAAGGCATGGGCACAAGTGCTGGCTAAGGCTTAATGCATGGGCACAAGTGCTGGCTAAGGCTTAAGGTATGGGCACAAGTGCTGGTTAAGGTTTAAGGCATGGGCACAAGTGCTGGCTAAGGTTTAAGGCATGGGCACAAGTGCTGGCTAAGGCTTAAGGCATGGGCACAAGTGCTGGCTAAGGCTTAAGGCATGGGCACAAGTACTGGCTAGGCTTAAGGCATGGGCAGAAGTGCTGCCTAAGGCTTAAGGCAACGGCACAAGTGCTGGTTAGGCTTAAGGCAACGGCACAAGTGATGGCTAGGCTTAAGGCATGGGCACAAGAGATGGCTAGGCTTAAGGCATGGGTACAAGTGCTGGCTAGGCATAAGGCATGGGCACAAGTGCTGGCTAAGGCTTAAGGCATGGGCACAAGTGCTGGCTAAGGCTTAAGGCATGGGCACAAGTGCTGGCTAGGCATAAGGCATGGGCACAAGTGCTGGCTAGGCATAAGGCATAGGCACAAGTGCTGGCTAGCCATAAGGCATGGGCACAAGTGCTGGCTAAGGCTTAAGGCATGGGCACAAGTGCTGGCTAAGGCTTAAGGCATGGGCACAAGTGCTGGCTAAGGCTTAAGGCATGGGCACAAGTGCTGGCTAAGGCTTAAGGCATGGGCACAAGTGCTGGCTAAGGCTTAAGGCATGGGCACAAGTACTGGCTAGGCTTAAGGCATGGGCACTAGTGCTGGCTATGCTTAAGGCAACGGCACAAGTGCTTGCTATGCTTAAGGCAACGGCACAAGTGCTGGCTAGGCTTAAGGCATGGGCACAAGTGCTGGCTAGGCTTAAGGCATGAGCACAAGTGCTGGCTAGGCATAAGGCATGGGCACAAGTGCTGGCTAGGCATAAGGCATGGGCACAAGTGCTGGCTAAGGCTTAAGGCATGGGCACCAGTGCTGGCTAAGGCTTAAGGCATGGGCACAAGTGCTGGCTAAGGCTTAAGGCATGGGCACAAGTGCTGGCTAAGGCTTAAGTCATGGGCACAAGTACTGGCTAGACTTAAGGCATGGGCAGAAGTGCTGCCTAAGGCTTAAGGCAACGGCACAAGTGCTGGTTAGGCTTAAGGCAACGGCACAAGTGATGGCTAGGCTTAAGGCATGGGCACAAGAGATGGCTAGGCTTAAGGCATGGGTACAAGTGCTGGCTAGGCATAAGGCATGGGCACAAGTGCTGGCTAGGCTTAAGGCATGGGCACAAGTGCTGGCTAAGGCTTAAGGCATGGGCACAAGTGCTGGCTAAGGCTTAAGGCATGGGCACAAGTGCTGGCTAAGGCTTAAGGCCTTGGCACAAGTGCTGGCTAGCCTTAAGGCCTGGGCACAAGTGCTGGCTAGGCTTAAGGCATGGGCACAAGTGCTGGCTAGGCATAAGGCAAGGGCACAAGTGCTGGCTAAGGCTTAAGGCATGGGCACAAGTGCTGGCTATGGTTAAGGCAACGGCACAAGTGCTGGCTATGCTTAAGGCAACGGCACAAGTGCTGGCTAGGCTTAAGGCATGGGCACAAGTGCTGGCTAAGGCTTAAGGCATGGGCACAAGTGCTGGCTAAGGCTTAAGGCATGGGCACAAGTGCTGGCTAAGGCTTAATGCATGGGCACAAGTGCTGGCTAAGGCTTAAGGTATGGGCACAAGTGCTGGTTAAGGTTTAAGGCATGGGCACAAGTGCTGGCTAAGGTTTAAGGCATGGGCACAAGTGCTGGCTAAGGCTTAAGGCATGGGCACAAGTGCTGGCTAAGGCTTAAGGCATGGGCACAAGTACTGGCTAGGCTTAAGGCATGGGCAGAAGTGCTGCCTAAGGCTTAAGGCAACGGCACAAGTGCTGGTTAGGCTTAAGGCAACGGCACAAGTGATGGCTAGGCTTAAGGCATGGGCACAAGAGATGGCTAGGCTTAAGGCATGGGTACAAGTGCTGGCTAGGCATAAGGCATGGGCACAAGTGCTGGCTAAGGCTTAAGGCATGGGCACAAGTGCTGGCTAAGGCTTAAGGCATGGGCACAAGTGCTGGCTAAGGCTTAAGGCTTGGGCACAAGTGCTGGCTAGGCTTAAGGCCTGGGCACAAGTGCTGGCTAGGCTTAAGGCATGGGCACAAGTGCTGGCTAGGCATAAGGCAAGGGCACAAGTGCTGGCTAGGCATAAGGCATGGGCACAAGTGATGGCTAAGGCTTAAGGCATGGGCACAAGTGCTGGCTATGCTTAAGGCAACGGCACAAGTGCTGGCTATGCTTAAGGCAACGGCACAAGTGCTGGCTAGGCTTAAGGCATGGGCACAAGTGCTGGCTAAGGTTTAAGGCATGGGCACAAGTGCTGGCTAAGGCTGAAGGCATGGGCACAAGTGCTGGCTAAGGCTTAAGGCATGGGCATAAATGCTGGCTAAGGCTTAAGGCATGGGCACAAGTGCTGGCTAGGCTTAAGGCATGGGCACAAGTGCTGGCTAGGCTTAAGGCATACGGCTAACTCTTTGCATAAAGGGTTAGGCACCCATAGGGGTGAAGAGCTAGCTTTCACCCCTCTACTCTGTACTTGGACATTTAGGACTAGATCTTTGTTGTACAGTGCGGAGCCTCTCCATAACCCCATGCTCCAAGCGACCAGGCACTTCTTGTCTGTCCTCCGTAAATGGTTAATGCCTTCTTCCCCAATTACAGTCATGCATGCGCATTCAGACGGGACAAGAGCGAAGAGCGTAAAGCCTGCCCTGTGTGCATAACCATCATGTAACTAAAGACAGAAAAACAAACATGCAAGGGGCTCAAAAGTGCTGGCTAAGGCTTAAGGCATGGGCAAAAGTGCTGGCTAAGGCTTAAGGCATGGGCACAAGTGCTGGCTAAGGCTTAAGGCATGGGCACAAGTGCTGGCTAAGGCTTAAGGCATGGGCACAAGTGCTGGCTAAGGCTTAAGGCATGGGCACAAGTGCTGGCTAAGGCTTAAGGCATGGGCACAAGTGCTGGCTAGGCTTAAGGCATGGGCACAAGTGCTGGCTAGGCTTAAGGCAATGGCACAAGTGCTGGCTATGCTTAAGGCAACGGCACAAGTGCTGGCTAGGCTTAAGGCATGGGCACAAGTGCTGGCAAAGGCTTAAGACATGGGCACAAGTGCTGGCTAAGGCTTAAGGCATGGGCACAAGTGCTGGCTAAGGCTTAAGGCATGGGCACAAGTACTGTCTAGGCTTAAGGCATGGGCATAAGTGCTGGCTATGCTTAAGGCAACGGCACAAGTGCTGGCTATGCTTAAGGCAACGGCACAAGTGCTGGCTAGGCTTAAGGCATGGGCACAAGTGCTGGCTAAGGCTTAAGGCATGGACACAAGTGCTGGCTAGGCTTAAGGCCTGGGCACAAGTGCTGGCTAGGCTTAAGGCATGGGCACAAGTGCTGGCTAGGCATAAGGCAAGGGCACAAGTGCTGGCTAAGGCATAAGGCATGGGCACAAGTGCTGGCTATGCTTAAGGCAAAGGCACAAGTGCTGGCTATGCTTAAGGCAACGGCACAAGTGCTGGCTAGGCTTAAGGCATGGGCACAAGTGCTGGCTAAGGCTTAAGGCATGGGCACAAGTGCTGGCTAAGGCTTAAGGCATGGGCACAAGTGCTGGCTAAGGCTTAAGGCATGGGCACAAGTGCTGGCTAAGGCTTAAGGTATGGGCACAAGTGCTGGCTAAGGTTTAAGGCATGGGCACAAGTGCTGGCTAAGGTTTAAGGCATGGGCACAAGTGCTGGCTAAGGCTGAAGGCATGGGCACAAGTGCTGGCTAAGGCTTAAGGCATGGGCATAAGTGCTGGCTAAGGCTTAAGGCATGGGCACAAGTGCTGGCTAGGCTTAAGGCATGGGCACAAGTGCTGGCTAGGCTTAAGGCATACGGCTAACTCTTTGCACTCTTTGCATAAAGGGTTAGGCACGCATAGGGGTGAAGAGCTAGCTTTCACCCCTCTACTCTGTACTTGGACATTTAGGACTAGATCCTTTGTTGTACAGTGCGGAGCCTCTCCATAACCCCATGCTCCAAGCGACCAGGCACTTCTTGTCTGTCCTCCGTAAATGGGTAATGCCTTCTTCCCCAATTACAGTCGTGCATGCGCATTCAGACGGGACAAGAGCGAAGAGCGTAAAGCCTGCCCTGTGTGCATAACCATCATGTAACTAAAGACAGAAAAACGAACATGCAAGGGGCTCAAAAATGCTGGCTAAGGCTTAAGGCATGGGCAAAAGTGCTGGCTAAGGCTTAAGGCATGGGCACAAGTGCTGGCTAAGGCTTAAGGCATGGGCACAAGTGCTGGCTAAGGCTTAAGGCATGGGCACAAGTGCTGGCTAAGGCTTAAGGCATGGGCACAAGTGCTGGCTAAGGCTTAAGGCATGGGCACAAGTGCTGGCTAGGCTTAAGGCATACGGCTAACTCTTTGCACTCTTTGCATAAAGGGTTAGGCACCCATAGGGGTGAAGAGCTAGCTTTCACCCCTCTACTCTGTACTTGGACATTTAGGACTAGATCCTTTGTTGTACAGTGCGGAGCCATTCCATAACCCCATGCTCCAAGCGACCAGGCACTTCTTGTCTGTCCTCCGTAAATGGGTAATGCCTTCTTCCCCAATTACAGTCGTGCATGCGC
Source organism: Ranitomeya imitator (assembly GCF_032444005.1). NCBI lineage: Eukaryota > Metazoa > Chordata > Amphibia > Anura > Dendrobatidae > Ranitomeya > Ranitomeya imitator. The sequence continues at coordinate 225,383 of NW_027194424.1, forward strand.
ATTCAGACGGGACAAGAGCGAAGAGCGTAAAGCCTGCCCTGTGTGCATAACCATCATGTAACTAAAGACAGAAAAACAAACATGCAAGGGGCTCAAAAGTGCTGGCTAAGGCTTAAGGCATGGGCAAAAGTGCTGGCTAAGGCTTAAGGCATGGGCACAAGTGCTGGCTAAGGCTTAAGGCATGGGCACAAGTGCTGGCTAAGGCTTAAGGCATGGGCACAAGTGCTGGCTAAGGCTTAAGGCATGGGCACAAGTGCTGGCTAAGGCTTAAGGCATGGGCACAAGTGCTGGCTAAGGCTTAAGGCATGGGCACAAGTGCTGGCTAGGCTTAAGGAATGGGCACAAGTGCTGGCTAGGCATAAGGCATGGGCACAAGTGCTGGCTAGGCATAAGGCATGGGCACAAGTGCTGGCTAAGGCTTAAGGCATGGGCACAAGTGCTGGCTAAGGCTTAAGGCATGGGCACAAGTGCTGGCTAAGGCTTAAGGCATGGGCACAAGTGCTGGCTATGCTTAAGGCAACGGCACAAGTGCTGGCTAGGCTTAAGGCATGGGCACAAGTGCTGGCTAAGGCTTAAGGCATGGGCACAAGTGCTGGCTAAGGCTTAAGGCATGGGCACAAGTGCTGGCTAAGGCTTAAGGCATGGGCACAAGTGCTGGCTAAGGCTTAAGGCATGGGCACAAGTGCTGGCTAAGGCTTAAGGCATGGGCACAAGTGCTGGCTAAGGCTTAAGGCATGGGCACAAGTGCTGGCTAAGGCTTAAGGCATGGGCACAAGTGCTGGCTAAGGCTTAAGGCATGGGCACAAGTGCTGGCTAAGGCTTAAGGCATGGGCACAAGTGCTGGCTAGGCATAAGGCATGGGCACAAGTGCTGGCTAGGCATAAGGCATAGGCACAAGTGCTGGCTAGCCATAAGGCATGGGCACAAGTGCTGGCTAAGGCTTAAGGCATGGGCACAAGTGCTGGCTAAGGCTTAAGGCATGGGCACAAGTGCTGGCTAAGGCTTAAGGCATGGGCACAAGTGCTGGCTAAGGCTTAAGGCATGGGCACAAGTGCTGGCTAAGGCTTAAGGCATGGGCACAAGTACTGGCTAGGCTTAAGGCATGGGCACTAGTGCTGGCTATGCTTAAGGCAACGGCACAAGTGCTTGCTATGCTTAAGGCAACGGCACAAGTGCTGGCTAGGCTTAAGGCATGGGCACAAGTGCTGGCTAGGCTTAAGGCATGAGCACAAGTGCTGGCTAGGCATAAGGCATGGGCACAAGTGCTGGCTAGGCATAAGGCATGGGCACAAGTGCTGGCTAAGGCTTAAGGCATGGGCACCAGTGCTGGCTAAGGCTTAAGGCATGGGCACAAGTGCTGGCTAAGGCTTAAGGCATGGGCACAAGTGCTGGCTAAGGCTTAAGTCATGGGCACAAGTACTGGCTAGACTTAAGGCATGGGCAGAAGTGCTGCCTAAGGCTTAAGGCAACGGCACAAGTGCTGGTTAGGCTTAAGGCAACGGCACAAGTGATGGCTAGGCTTAAGGCATGGGCACAAGAGATGGCTAGGCTTAAGGCATGGGTACAAGTGCTGGCTAGGCATAAGGCATGGGCACAAGTGCTGGCTAGGCTTAAGGCATGGGCACAAGTGCTGGCTAAGGCTTAAGGCATGGGCACAAGTGCTGGCTAAGGCTTAAGGCATGGGCACAAGTGCTGGCTAAGGCTTAAGGCCTTGGCACAAGTGCTGGCTAGCCTTAAGGCCTGGGCACAAGTGCTGGCTAGGCTTAAGGCATGGGCACAAGTGCTGGCTAGGCATAAGGCAAGGGCACAAGTGCTGGCTAAGGCTTAAGGCATGGGCACAAGTGCTGGCTATGGTTAAGGCAACGGCACAAGTGCTGGCTATGCTTAAGGCAACGGCACAAGTGCTGGCTAGGCTTAAGGCATGGGCACAAGTGCTGGCTAAGGTTTAAGGCATGGGCACAAGTGCTGGCTAAGGCTTAAGGCATGGGCACAAGTGCTGGCTAAGGCTTAATGCATGGGCACAAGTGCTGGCTAAGGCTTAAGGTATGGGCACAAGTGCTGGTTAAGGTTTAAGGCATGGGCACAAGTGCTGGCTAAGGTTTAAGGCATGGGCACAAGTGCTGGCTAAGGCTTAAGGCATGGGCACAAGTACTGGCTAGGCTTAAGGCATGGGCAGAAGTGCTGCCTAAGGCTTAAGGCAACGGCACAAGTGCTGGTTAGGCTTAAGGCAACGGCACAAGTGATGGCTAGGCTTAAGGCATGGGCACAAGAGATGGCTAGGCTTAAGGCATGGGTACAAGTGCTGGCTAGGCATAAGGCATGGGCACAAGTGCTGGCTAAGGCTTAAGGCATGGGCACAAGTGCTGGCTAAGGCTTAAGGCATGGGCACAAGTGCTGGCTAAGGCTTAAGGCTTGGGCACAAGTGCTGGCTAGGCTTAAGGCCTGGGCACAAGTGCTGGCTAGGCTTAAGGCATGGGCACAAGTGCTGGCTAGGCATAAGGCAAGGGCACAAGTGCTGGCTAGGCATAAGGCATGGGCACAAGTGATGGCTAAGGCTTAAGGCATGGGCACAAGTGCTGGCTATGCTTAAGGCAACGGCACAAGTGCTGGCTATGCTTAAGGCAACGGCACAAGTGCTGGCTAGGCTTAAGGCATGGGCACAAGTGCTGGCTAAGGTTTAAGGCATGGGCACAAGTGCTGGCTAAGGCTGAAGGCATGGGCACAAGTGCTGGCTAAGGCTTAAGGCATGGGCATAAATGCTGGCTAAGGCTTAAGGCATGGGCACAAGTGCTGGCTAGGCTTAAGGCATGGGCACAAGTGCTGGCTAGGCTTAAGGCATACGGCTAACTCTTTGCATAAAGGGTTAGGCACCCATAGGGGTGAAGAGCTAGCTTTCACCCCTCTACTCTGTACTTGGACATTTAGGACTAGATCTTTGTTGTACAGTGCGGAGCCTCTCCATAACCCCATGCTCCAAGCGACCAGGCACTTCTTGTCTGTCCTCCGTAAATGGTTAATGCCTTCTTCCCCAATTACAGTCATGCATGCGCATTCAGACGGGACAAGAGCGAAGAGCGTAAAGCCTGCCCTGTGTGCATAACCATCATGTAACTAAAGACAGAAAAACAAACATGCAAGGGGCTCAAAAGTGCTGGCTAAGGCTTAAGGCATGGGCAAAAGTGCTGGCTAAGGCTTAAGGCATGGGCACAAGTGCTGGCTAAGGCTTAAGGCATGGGCACAAGTGCTGGCTAAGGCTTAAGGCATGGGCACAAGTGCTGGCTAAGGCTTAAGGCATGGGCACAAGTGCTGGCTAAGGCTTAAGGCATGGGCACAAGTCCTGGCTAGGCTTAAGGCATGGGCACAAGTGCTGGCTAGGCTTAAGGCAATGGCACAAGTGCTGGCTATGCTTAAGGCAACGGCACAAGTGCTGGCTAGGCTTAAGGCATGGGCACAAGTGCTGGCTAGGCTTAAGGCATGGGCACAAGTGCTGGCTAGGCATAAGGCATGGGCACAAGTGCTGGCTAGGCATAAGGCATGGGCACAAGTGCTGGCTAGGCATAAGGCATGGGCACAAGTGCTGGCTAGGCATAAGACATGGGCACAAGTGCTGGCTAAGGTTTAAGGCATGGGCACAAGTGCTGGCTAAGGCTTAAGGCATGGGCACAAGTGCTGGCTATGCTTAAGGCAACGGCACAAGTGCTGGCTAAGGCTTAAGGCATGGGCACAAGTGCTGGCTAAGGCTTAAGGCATGGGCACAAGTGCTGGCTAGGCTTAAGGCCTTGGCACAAGTGCTGGCTAGGCTTAAGGCATGGGCACAAGTGCTGGCTAGGCATAAGGCAAGGGCACAAGTGCTGGCTAAGGCTTAAGGCATGGGCACAAGTGCTGGCTATGCTTAAGGCAACGGCACAAGTGCTGGCTATGCTTAAGGCAACGGCACAAGTGCTGGCTAGGCATAGGGCATGGGCACAAGTGCTGGCTAAGGCTTAAGGCATGGGCACATGTGCTGGCTAAGGCTTAAGGCATGGGCACAAGTGCTGGCTAAGGCTTAAGGCATGGGCACAAGTGCTGGCTAAGGCTTAAGGTATGGGCACAAGTGCTGGCTAGGCTTAAGGCAACGGCACAAGTGCTGGCTATGCTTAAGGCAACGGCACAAGTGCTGGCTAGGCTTAAGGCATGGGCACAAGTGCTGGCAAAGGCTTAAGACATGGGCACAAGTGCTGGCTAAGGCTTAAGGCATGGGCACAAGTGCTGGCTAAGGCTTAAGGCATGGGCACAAGTACTGTCTAGGCTTAAGGCATGGGCATAAGTGCTGGCTATGCTTAAGGCAACGGCACAAGTGCTGGCTATGCTTAAGGCAACGGCACAAGTGCTGGCTAGGCTTAAGGCATGGGCACAAGTGCTGGCTAAGGCTTAAGGCATGGACACAAGTGCTGGCTAGGCTTAAGGCCTGGGCACAAGTGCTGGCTAGGCTTAAGGCATGGGCACAAGTGCTGGCTAGGCATAAGGCAAGGGTACAAGTGCTGGCTAAGGCATAAGGCATGGGCACAAGTGCTGGCTATGCTTAAGGCAAAGGCACAAGTGCTGGCTATGCTTAAGGCAACGGCACAAGTGCTGGCTAGGCTTAAGGCATGGGCACAAGTGCTGGCTAAGGCTTAAGGCATGGGCACAAGTGCTGGCTAAGGCTTAAGGCATGGGCACAAGTGCTGGCTAAGGCTTAAGGCATGGGCACAAGTGCTGGCTAAGGCTTAAGGTATGGGCACAAGTGCTGGCTAAGGTTTAAGGCATGGGCACAAGTGCTGGCTAAGGTTTAAGGCATGGGCACAAGTGCTGGCTAAGGCTGAAGGCATGGGCACAAGTGCTGGCTAAGGCTTAAGGCATGGGCATAAGTGCTGGCTAAGGCTTAAGGCATGGGCACAAGTGCTGGCTAGGCTTAAGGCATGGGCACAAGTGCTGGCTAGGCTTAAGGCATACGGCTAACTCTTTGCACTCTTTGCATAAAGGGTTAGGCACCCATAGGGGTGAAGAGCTAGCTTTCACCCCTCTACTCTGTACTTGGACATTTAGGACTAGATCCTTTGTTGTACAGTGCGGAGCCTCTCCATAACCCCATGCTCCAAGCGACCAGGCACTTCTTGTCTGTCCTCCGTAAATGGGTAATGCCTTCTTCCCCAATTACAGTCGTGCATGCGCATTCAGACGGGACAAGAGCGAAGAGCGTAAAGCCTGCCCTGTGTGCATAACCATCATGTAACTAAAGACAGAAAAACAAACATGCAAGGGGCTCAAAAGTGCTGGCTAAGGCTTAAGGCATGGGCAAAAGTGCTGGCTAAGGCTTAAGGCATGGGCACAAGTGCTGGCTAAGGCTTAAGGCATGGGCACAAGTGCTGGCTAAGGCTTAAGGCATGGGCACAAGTGCTGGCTAAGGCTTAAGGCATGGGCACAAGTGCTGGCTAAGGCTTAAGGCATGGGCACAAGTGCTGGCTAAGGCTTAAGGCATGGGCACAAGTGCTGGCTAGGCTTAAGGAATGGGCACAAGTGCTGGCTAGGCATAAGGCATGGGCACAAGTGCTGGCTAGGCATAAGGCATGGGCACAAGTGCTGGCTACGAATAAGGCATGGGCACAAGTACTGGCTAGGCATAAGGCATGGGCACAAGTGCTGGCTAGGCATAAGACATGGGCACAAGTGCTGGCTAAGGTTTAAGGCATGGGCACAAGTGCTGGCTAAGGCTTAAGGCATGGGCACAAGTGCTGGCTAAGGCTTAAGGCATGGGCACAAGTGCTGGCTAAGGCATAAGGCATGGGCACAAGTGCTGGCTAGGCATAAGGCATGGGCACAAGTGTTGGCTAGGCATAAGGCATAGGCACAAGTGCTGGCTAGCCATAAGGCATGGGCACAAGTGCTGGCTAAGGCTTAAGGCATGGGCACAAGTGCTGGCTAAGGCTTAAGGCATGGGCACAAGTGCTGGCTAAGGCTTAAGGCATGGGCACAAGTGCTGGCTAAGGCTTAAGGCATGGGCACAAGTGCTGGCTAAGGCTTAAGGCATGGGCACAAGTACTGGCTAGGCTTAAGGCATGGGCACTAGTGCTGGCTATGCTTAAGGCAACGGCACAAGTGCTTGCTATGCTTAAGGCAACGGCACAAGTGCTGGCTAGGCTTAAGGCATGGGCACAAGTGCTGGCTAGGCTTAAGGCATGAGCACAAGTGCTGGCTAGGCATAAGGCATGGGCACAAGTGCTGGCTAGGCATAAGGCATGGGCACAAGTGCTGGCTAAGGCTTAAGGCATGGGCACCAGTGCTGGCTAAGGCTTAAGGCATGGGCACAAGTGCTGGCTAAGGCTTAAGGCATGGGCACAAGTGCTGGCTAAGGCTTAAGTCATGGGCACAAGTACTGGCTAGACTTAAGGCATGGGCAGAAGTGCTGCCTAAGGCTTAAGGCAACGGCACAAGTGCTGGTTAGGCTTAAGGCAACGGCACAAGTGATGGCTAGGCTTAAGGCATGGGCACAAGAGATGGCTAGGCTTAAGGCATGGGTACAAGTGCTGGCTAGGCATAAGGCATGGGCACAAGTGCTGGCTAGGCTTAAGGCATGGGCACAAGTGCTGGCTAAGGCTTAAGGCATGGGCACAAGTGCTGGCTAAGGCTTAAGGCATGGGCACAAGTGCTGGCTAAGGCTTAAGGCCTTGGCACAAGTGCTGGCTAGCCTTAAGGCCTGGGCACAAGTGCTGGCTAGGCTTAAGGCATGGGCACAAGTGCTGGCTAGGCATAAGGCAAGGGCACAAGTGCTGGCTAAGGCTTAAGGCATGGGCACAAGTGCTGGCTATGGTTAAGGCAACGGCACAAGTGCTGGCTATGCTTAAGGCAACGGCACAAGTGCTGGCTAGGCTTAAGGCATGGGCACAAGTGCTGGCTAAGGCTTAAGGCATGGGCACAAGTGCTGGCTAAGGCTTAAGGCATGGGCACAAGTGCTGGCTAAGGCTTAATGCATGGGCACAAGTGCTGGCTAAGGCTTAAGGTATGGGCACAAGTGCTGGTTAAGGTTTAAGGCATGGGCACAAGTGCTGGCTAAGGTTTAAGGCATGGGCACAAGTGCTGGCTAAGGCTTAAGGCATGGGCACAAGTGCTGGCTAAGGCTTAAGGCATGGGCACAAGTACTGGCTAGGCTTAAGGCATGGGCAGAAGTGCTGCCTAAGGCTTAAGGCAACGGCACAAGTGCTGGTTAGGCTTAAGGCAACGGCACAAGTGATGGCTAGGCTTAAGGCATGGGCACAAGAGATGGCTAGGCTTAAGGCATGGGTACAAGTGCTGGCTAGGCATAAGGCATGGGCACAAGTGCTGGCTAAGGCTTAAGGCATGGGCACAAGTGCTGGCTAAGGCTTAAGGCATGGGCACAAGTGCTGGCTAGGCATAAGGCATGGGCACAAGTGCTGGCTAGGCATAAGGCATAGGCACAAGTGCTGGCTAGCCATAAGGCATGGGCACAAGTGCTGGCTAAGGCTTAAGGCATGGGCACAAGTGCTGGCTAAGGCTTAAGGCATGGGCACAAGTGCTGGCTAAGGCTTAAGGCATGGGCACAAGTGCTGGCTAAGGCTTAAGGCATGGGCACAAGTGCTGGCTAAGGCTTAAGGCATGGGCACAAGTACTGGCTAGGCTTAAGGCATGGGCACTAGTGCTGGCTATGCTTAAGGCAACGGCACAAGTGCTTGCTATGCTTAAGGCAACGGCACAAGTGCTGGCTAGGCTTAAGGCATGGGCACAAGTGCTGGCTAGGCTTAAGGCATGAGCACAAGTGCTGGCTAGGCATAAGGCATGGGCACAAGTGCTGGCTAGGCATAAGGCATGGGCACAAGTGCTGGCTAAGGCTTAAGGCATGGGCACCAGTGCTGGCTAAGGCTTAAGGCATGGGCACAAGTGCTGGCTAAGGCTTAAGGCATGGGCACAAGTGCTGGCTAAGGCTTAAGTCATGGGCACAAGTACTGGCTAGACTTAAGGCATGGGCAGAAGTGCTGCCTAAGGCTTAAGGCAACGGCACAAGTGCTGGTTAGGCTTAAGGCAACGGCACAAGTGATGGCTAGGCTTAAGGCATGGGCACAAGAGATGGCTAGGCTTAAGGCATGGGTACAAGTGCTGGCTAGGCATAAGGCATGGGCACAAGTGCTGGCTAGGCTTAAGGCATGGGCACAAGTGCTGGCTAAGGCTTAAGGCATGGGCACAAGTGCTGGCTAAGGCTTAAGGCATGGGCACAAGTGCTGGCTAAGGCTTAAGGCCTTGGCACAAGTGCTGGCTAGCCTTAAGGCCTGGGCACAAGTGCTGGCTAGGCTTAAGGCATGGGCACAAGTGCTGGCTAGGCATAAGGCAAGGGCACAAGTGCTGGCTAAGGCTTAAGGCATGGGCACAAGTGCTGGCTATGGTTAAGGCAACGGCACAAGTGCTGGCTATGCTTAAGGCAACGGCACAAGTGCTGGCTAGGCTTAAGGCATGGGCACAAGTGCTGGCTAAGGCTTAAGGCATGGGCACAAGTGCTGGCTAAGGCTTAAGGCATGGGCACAAGTGCTGGCTAAGGCTTAATGCATGGGCACAAGTGCTGGCTAAGGCTTAAGGTATGGGCACAAGTGCTGGTTAAGGTTTAAGGCATGGGCACAAGTGCTGGCTAAGGTTTAAGGCATGGGCACAAGTGCTGGCTAAGGCTTAAGGCATGGGCACAAGTGCTGGCTAAGGCTTAAGGCATGGGCACAAGTACTGGCTAGGCTTAAGGCATGGGCAGAAGTGCTGCCTAAGGCTTAAGGCAACGGCACAAGTGCTGGTTAGGCTTAAGGCAACGGCACAAGTGATGGCTAGGCTTAAGGCATGGGCACAAGAGATGGCTAGGCTTAAGGCATGGGTACAAGTGCTGGCTAGGCATAAGGCATGGGCACAAGTGCTGGCTAAGGCTTAAGGCATGGGCACAAGTGCTGGCTAAGGCTTAAGGCATGGGCACAAGTGCTGGCTAAGGCTTAAGGCTTGGGCACAAGTGCTGGCTAGGCTTAAGGCCTGGGCACAAGTGCTGGCTAGGCTTAAGGCATGGGCACAAGTGCTGGCTAGGCATAAGGCAAGGGCACAAGTGCTGGCTAGGCATAAGGCATGGGCACAAGTGATGGCTAAGGCTTAAGGCATGGGCACAAGTGCTGGCTATGCTTAAGGCAACGGCACAAGTGCTGGCTATGCTTAAGGCAACGGCACAAGTGCTGGCTAGGCTTAAGGCATGGGCACAAGTGCTGGCTAAGGTTTAAGGCATGGGCACAAGTGCTGGCTAAGGCTGAAGGCATGGGCACAAGTGCTGGCTAAGGCTTAAGGCATGGGCATAAATGCTGGCTAAGGCTTAAGGCATGGGCACAAGTGCTGGCTAGGCTTAAGGCATGGGCACAAGTGCTGGCTAGGCTTAAGGCATACGGCTAACTCTTTGCATAAAGGGTTAGGCACCCATAGGGGTGAAGAGCTAGCTTTCACCCCTCTACTCTGTACTTGGACATTTAGGACTAGATCTTTGTTGTACAGTGCGGAGCCTCTCCATAACCCCATGCTCCAAGCGACCAGGCACTTCTTGTCTGTCCTCCGTAAATGGTTAATGCCTTCTTCCCCAATTACAGTCATGCATGCGCATTCAGACGGGACAAGAGCGAAGAGCGTAAAGCCTGCCCTGTGTGCATAACCATCATGTAACTAAAGACAGAAAAACAAACATGCAAGGGGCTCAAAAGTGCTGGCTAAGGCTTAAGGCATGGGCAAAAGTGCTGGCTAAGGCTTAAGGCATGGGCACAAGTGCTGGCTAAGGCTTAAGGCATGGGCACAAGTGCTGGCTAAGGCTTAAGGCATGGGCACAAGTGCTGGCTAAGGCTTAAGGCATGGGCACAAGTGCTGGCTAAGGCTTAAGGCATGGGCACAAGTGCTGGCTAGGCTTAAGGCATGGGCACAAGTGCTGGCTAGGCTTAAGGCAATGGCACAAGTGCTGGCTATGCTTAAGGCAACGGCACAAGTGCTGGCTAGGCTTAAGGCATGGGCACAAGTGCTGGCAAAGGCTTAAGACATGGGCACAAGTGCTGGCTAAGGCTTAAGGCATGGGCACAAGTGCTGGCTAAGGCTTAAGGCATGGGCACAAGTACTGTCTAGGCTTAAGGCATGGGCATAAGTGCTGGCTATGCTTAAGGCAACGGCACAAGTGCTGGCTATGCTTAAGGCAACGGCACAAGTGTTGGCTAGGCTTAAGGCATGGGCACAAGTGCTGGCTAAGGCTTAAGGCATGGACACAAGTGCTGGCTAGGCTTAAGGCCTGGGCACAAGTGCTGGCTAGGCTTAAGGCATGGGCACAAGTGCTGGCTAGGCATAAGGCAAGGGCACAAGTGCTGGCTAAGGCATAAGGCATGGGCACAAGTGCTGGCTATGCTTAAGGCAAAGGCACAAGTGCTGGCTATGCTTAAGGCAACGGCACAAGTGCTGGCTAGGCTTAAGGCATGGGCACAAGTGCTGGCTAAGGCTTAAGGCATGGGCACAAGTGCTGGCTAAGGCTTAAGGCATGGGCACAAGTGCTGGCTAAGGCTTAAGGCATGGGCACAAGTGCTGGCTAAGGCTTAAGGTATGGGCACAAGTGCTGGCTAAGGTTTAAGGCATGGGCACAAGTGCTGGCTAAGGTTTAAGGCATGGGCACAAGTGCTGGCTAAGGCTGAAGGCATGGGCACAAGTGCTGGCTAAGGCTTAAGGCATGGGCATAAGTGCTGGCTAAGGCTTAAGGCATGGGCACAAGTGCTGGCTAGGCTTAAGGCATGGGCACAAGTGCTGGCTAGGCTTAAGGCATACGGCTAACTCTTTGCACTCTTTGCATAAAGGGTTAGGCACGCATAGGGGTGAAGAGCTAGCTTTCACCCCTCTACTCTGTACTTGGACATTTAGGACTAGATCCTTTGTTGTACAGTGCGGAGCCTCTCCATAACCCCATGCTCCAAGCGACCAGGCACTTCTTGTCTGTCCTCCGTAAATGGGTAATGCCTTCTTCCCCAATTACAGTCGTGCATGCGCATTCAGACGGGACAAGAGCGAAGAGCGTAAAGCCTGCCCTGTGTGCATAACCATCATGTAACTAAAGACAGAAAAACGAACATGCAAGGGGCTCAAAAATGCTGGCTAAGGCTTAAGGCATGGGCAAAAGTGCTGGCTAAGGCTTAAGGCATGGGCACAAGTGCTGGCTAAGGCTTAAGGCATGGGCACAAGTGCTGGCTAAGGCTTAAGGCATGGGCACAAGTGCTGGCTAAGGCTTAAGGCATGGGCACAAGTGCTGGCTAAGGCTTAAGGCATGGGCACAAGTGCTGGCTAGGCTTAAGGCATACGGCTAACTCTTTGCACTCTTTGCATAAAGGGTTAGGCACCCATAGGGGTGAAGAGCTAGCTTTCACCCCTCTACTCTGTACTTGGACATTTAGGACTAGATCCTTTGTTGTACAGTGCGGAGCCATTCCATAACCCCATGCTCCAAGCGACCAGGCACTTCTTGTCTGTCCTCCGTAAATGGGTAATGCCTTCTTCCCCAATTACAGTCGTGCATGCGCATTCAGACGGGACAAGAGCGAAGAGCGTAAAGCCTGCCCTGTGTGCATAACCATCATGTAACTAAAGACAGAAAAACAAACATGCAAGGGGCTCAAAAGTGCTGGCTAAGGCTTAAGGCATGGGCAAAAGTGCTGGCTAAGGCTTAAGGCATGGGCACAAGTGCTGGCTAAGGCTTAAGGCATGGGAACAAGTGCTGGCTAAGGCTTAAGGCATGGGCACAAGTGCTGGCTAAGGCTTAAGGCATGGGCACAAGTGCTGGCTAAGGCTTAAGGCATGGGCACAAGTGCTGGCTAAGGCTTAAGGCATGGGCACAAGTGCTGGCTAGGCTTAAGGAATGGGCACAAGTGCTGGCTAGGCATAAGGCATGGGCACAAGTGCTGGCTAGGCATAAGGCATGGGCACAAGTGCTGGCTAAGGCTTAAGGCATGGGCACAAGTGCTGGCTAAGGCTTAAGGCATGGGCACAAGTGCTGGCTAAGGCTTAAGGCATGGGCACAAGTGCTGGCTATGCTTAAGGCAACGGCACAAGTGCTGGCTAGGCTTAAGGCATGGGCACAAGTGCTGGCTAAGGCTTAAGGCATGGGCACAAGTGCTGGCTAAGGCTTAAGGCATGGGCACAAGTGCTGGCTAAGGCTTAAGGCATGGGCACAAGTGCTGGCTAAGGCTTAAGGCATGGGCACAAGTGCTGGCTAAGGCTTAAGGCATGGGCACAAGTGCTGGCTAAGGCTTAAGGCATGGGCACAAGTGCTGGCTAAGGCTTAAGGCATGGGCACAAGTGCTGGCTAAGGCTTAAGGCATGGGCACAAGTGCTGGCTAGGCTTAAGGAATGGGCACAAGTGCTGGCTAGGCATAAGGCATGGGCACAAGTGCTGGCTAGGCATAAGGCATGGGCACAAGTGCTGGCTACGAATAAGGCATGGGCACAAGTACTGGCTAGGCATAAGGCATGGGCACAAGTGCTGGCTAGGCATAAGACATGGGCACAAGTGCTGGCTAAGGTTTAAGGCATGGGCACAAGTGCTGGCTAAGGCTTAAGGCATGGGCACAAGTGCTGGCTAAGGCTTAAGGCATGGGCACAAGTGCTGGCTAAGGCATAAGGCATGGGCACAAGTGCTGGCTAGGCATAAGGCATGGGCACAAGTGTTGGCTAGGCATAAGGCATAGGCACAAGTGCTGGCTAGCCATAAGGCATGGGCACAAGTGCTGGCTAAGGCTTAAGGCATGGGCACAAGTGCTGGCTAAGGCTTAAGGCATGGGCACAAGTGCTGGCTAAGGCTTAAGGCATGGGCACAAGTGCTGGCTAAGGCTTAAGGCATGGGCACAAGTGCTGGCTAAGGCTTAAGGCATGGGCACAAGTGCTGGCTAAGGCTTAAGGCATGGGCACAAGTGCTGGCTAAGGCTTAAGGCATGGGCACAAGTGCTGGCTAAGGCTTAAGGCATGGGCACAAGTGCTGGCTAGGCTTAAGGAATGGGCACAAGTGCTGGCTAGGCATAAGGCATGGGCACAAGTGCTGGCTAGGCATAAGGCATGGGCACAAGTGCTGGCTACGAATAAGGCATGGGCACAAGTACTGGCTAGGCATAAGGCATGGGCACAAGTGCTGGCTAGGCATAAGACATGGGCACAAGTGCTGGCTAAGGTTTAAGGCATGGGCACAAGTGCTGGCTAAGGCTTAAGGCATGGGCACAAGTGCTGGCTAAGGCTTAAGGCATGGGCACAAGTGCTGGCTAAGGCATAAGGCATGGGCACAAGTGCTGGCTAGGCATAAGGCATGGGCACAAGTGTTGGCTAGGCATAAGGCATAGGCACAAGTGCTGGCTAGCCATAAGGCATGGGCACAAGTGCTGGCTAAGGCTTAAGGCATGGGCACAAGTGCTGGCTAAGGCTTAAGGCATGGGCACAAGTGCTGGCTAAGGCTTAAGGCATGGGCACAAGTGCTGGCTAAGGCTTAAGGCATGGGCACAAGTGCTGGCTAAGGCTTAAGGCATGGGCACAAGTACTGGCTAGGCTTAAGGCATGGGCACTAGTGCTGGCTATGCTTAAGGCAACGGCACAAGTGCTTGCTATGCTTAAGGCAACGGCACAAGTGCTGGCTAGGCTTAAGGCATGGGCACAAGTGCTGGCTAGGCTTAAGGCATGAGCACAAGTGCTGGCTAGGCATAAGGCATGGGCACAAGTGCTGGCTAGGCATAAGGCATGGGCACAAGTGCTGGCTAAGGCTTAAGGCATGGGCACCAGTGCTGGCTAAGGCTTAAGGCATGGGCACAAGTGCTGGCTAAGGCTTAAGGCATGGGCACAAGTGCTGGCTAAGGCTTAAGTCATGGGCACAAGTACTGGCTAGACTTAAGGCATGGGCAGAAGTGCTGCCTAAGGCTTAAGGCAACGGCACAAGTGCTGGTTAGGCTTAAGGCAACGGCACAAGTGATGGCTAGGCTTAAGGCATGGGCACAAGAGATGGCTAGGCTTAAGGCATGGGTACAAGTGCTGGCTAGGCATAAGGCATGGGCACAAGTGCTGGCTAGGCTTAAGGCATGGGCACAAGTGCTGGCTAAGGCTTAAGGCATGGGCACAAGTGCTGGCTAAGGCTTAAGGCATGGGCACAAGTGCTGGCTAAGGCTTAAGGCCTTGGCACAAGTGCTGGCTAGCCTTAAGGCCTGGGCACAAGTGCTGGCTAGGCTTAAGGCATGGGCACAAGTGCTGGCTAGGCATAAGGCAAGGGCACAAGTGCTGGCTAAGGCTTAAGGCATGGGCACAAGTGCTGGCTATGGTTAAGGCAACGGCACAAGTGCTGGCTATGCTTAAGGCAACGGCACAAGTGCTGGCTAGGCTTAAGGCATGGGCACAAGTGCTGGCTAAGGCTTAAGGCATGGGCACAAGTGCTGGCTAAGGCTTAAGGCATGGGCACAAGTGCTGGCTAAGGCTTAATGCATGGGCACAAGTGCTGGCTAAGGCTTAAGGTATGGGCACAAGTGCTGGTTAAGGTTTAAGGCATGGGCACAAGTGCTGGCTAAGGTTTAAGGCATGGGCACAAGTGCTGGCTAAGGCTTAAGGCATGGGCACAAGTGCTGGCTAAGGCTTAAGGCATGGGCACAAGTACTGGCTAGGCTTAAGGCATGGGCAGAAGTGCTGCCTAAGGCTTAAGGCAACGGCACAAGTGCTGGTTAGGCTTAAGGCAACGGCACAAGTGATGGCTAGGCTTAAGGCATGGGCACAAGAGATGGCTAGGCTTAAGGCATGGGTACAAGTGCTGGCTAGGCATAAGGCATGGGCACAAGTGCTGGCTAAGGCTTAAGGCATGGGCACAAGTGCTGGCTAAGGCTTAAGGCATGGGCACAAGTGCTGGCTAGGCATAAGGCATGGGCACAAGTGCTGGCTAGGCATAAGGCATAGGCACAAGTGCTGGCTAGCCATAAGGCATGGGCACAAGTGCTGGCTAAGGCTTAAGGCATGGGCACAAGTGCTGGCTAAGGCTTAAGGCATGGGCACAAGTGCTGGCTAAGGCTTAAGGCATGGGCACAAGTACTGGCTAGGCTTAAGGCATGGGCACTAGTGCTGGCTATGCTTAAGGCAACGGCACAAGTGCTTGCTATGCTTAAGGCAACGGCACAAGTGCTGGCTAGGCTTAAGGCATGGGCACAAGTGCTGGCTAGGCTTAAGGCATGAGCACAAGTGCTGGCTAGGCATAAGGCATGGGCACAAGTGCTGGCTAGGCATAAGGCATGGGCACAAGTGCTGGCTAAGGCTTAAGGCATGGGCACCAGTGCTGGCTAAGGCTTAAGGCATGGGCACAAGTGCTGGCTAAGGCTTAAGGCATGGGCACAAGTGCTGGCTAAGGCTTAAGTCATGGGCACAAGTACTGGCTAGACTTAAGGCATGGGCAGAAGTGCTGCCTAAGGCTTAAGGCAACGGCACAAGTGCTGGTTAGGCTTAAGGCAACGGCACAAGTGATGGCTAGGCTTAAGGCATGGGCACAAGAGATGGCTAGGCTTAAGGCATGGGTACAAGTGCTGGCTAGGCATAAGGCATGGGCACAAGTGCTGGCTAGGCTTAAGGCATGGGCACAAGTGCTGGCTAAGGCTTAAGGCATGGGCACAAGTGCTGGCTAAGGCTTAAGGCATGGGCACAAGTGCTGGCTAAGGCTTAAGGCCTTGGCACAAGTGCTGGCTAGCCTTAAGGCCTGGGCACAAGTGCTGGCTAGGCTTAAGGCATGGGCACAAGTGCTGGCTAGGCATAAGGCAAGGGCACAAGTGCTGGCTAAGGCTTAAGGCATGGGCACAAGTGCTGGCTATGGTTAAGGCAACGGCACAAGTGCTGGCTATGCTTAAGGCAACGGCACAAGTGCTGGCTAGGCTTAAGGCATGGGCACAAGTGCTGGCTAAGGCTTAAGGCATGGGCACAAGTGCTGGCTAAGGCTTAAGGCATGGGCACAAGTGCTGGCTAAGGCTTAATGCATGGGCACAAGTGCTGGCTAAGGCTTAAGGTATGGGCACAAGTGCTGGTTAAGGTTTAAGGCATGGGCACAAGTGCTGGCTAAGGTTTAAGGCATGGGCACAAGTGCTGGCTAAGGCTTAAGGCATGGGCACAAGTGCTGGCTAAGGCTTAAGGCATGGGCACAAGTACTGGCTAGGCTTAAGGCATGGGCAGAAGTGCTGCCTAAGGCTTAAGGCAACGGCACAAGTGCTGGTTAGGCTTAAGGCAACGGCACAAGTGATGGCTAGGCTTAAGGCATGGGCACAAGAGATGGCTAGGCTTAAGGCATGGGTACAAGTGCTGGCTAGGCATAAGGCATGGGCACAAGTGCTGGCTAAGGCTTAAGGCATGGGCACAAGTGCTGGCTAAGGCTTAAGGCATGGGCACAAGTGCTGGCTAAGGCTTAAGGCTTGGGCACAAGTGCTGGCTAGGCTTAAGGCCTGGGCACAAGTGCTGGCTAGGCTTAAGGCATGGGCACAAGTGCTGGCTAGGCATAAGGCAAGGGCACAAGTGCTGGCTAGGCATAAGGCATGGGCACAAGTGATGGCTAAGGCTTAAGGCATGGGCACAAGTGCTGGCTATGCTTAAGGCAACGGCACAAGTGCTGGCTATGCTTAAGGCAACGGCACAAGTGCTGGCTAGGCTTAAGGCATGGGCACAAGTGCTGGCTAAGGTTTAAGGCATGGGCACAAGTGCTGGCTAAGGCTGAAGGCATGGGCACAAGTGCTGGCTAAGGCTTAAGGCATGGGCATAAATGCTGGCTAAGGCTTAAGGCATGGGCACAAGTGCTGGCTAGGCTTAAGGCATGGGCACAAGTGCTGGCTAGGCTTAAGGCATACGGCTAACTCTTTGCATAAAGGGTTAGGCACCCATAGGGGTGAAGAGCTAGCTTTCACCCCTCTACTCTGTACTTGGACATTTAGGACTAGATCTTTGTTGTACAGTGCGGAGCCTCTCCATAACCCCATGCTCCAAGCGACCAGGCACTTCTTGTCTGTCCTCCGTAAATGGTTAATGCCTTCTTCCCCAATTACAGTCATGCATGCGCATTCAGACGGGACAAGAGCGAAGAGCGTAAAGCCTGCCCTGTGTGCATAACCATCATGTAACTAAAGACAGAAAAACAAACATGCAAGGGGCTCAAAAGTGCTGGCTAAGGCTTAAGGCATGGGCAAAAGTGCTGGCTAAGGCTTAAGGCATGGGCACAAGTGCTGGCTAAGGCTTAAGGCATGGGCACAAGTGCTGGCTAAGGCTTAAGGCATGGGCACAAGTGCTGGCTAAGGCTTAAGGCATGGGCACAAGTGCTGGCTAAGGCTTAAGGCATGGGCACAAGTGCTGGCTAGGCTTAAGGCATGGGCACAAGTGCTGGCTAGGCTTAAGGCAATGGCACAAGTGCTGGCTATGCTTAAGGCAACGGCACAAGTGCTGGCTAGGCTTAAGGCATGGGCACAAGTGCTGGCAAAGGCTTAAGACATGGGCACAAGTGCTGGCTAAGGCTTAAGGCATGGGCACAAGTGCTGGCTAAGGCTTAAGGCATGGGCACAAGTACTGTCTAGGCTTAAGGCATGGGCATAAGTGCTGGCTATGCTTAAGGCAACGGCACAAGTGCTGGCTATGCTTAAGGCAACGGCACAAGTGCTGGCTAGGCTTAAGGCATGGGCACAAGTGCTGGCTAAGGCTTAAGGCATGGACACAAGTGCTGGCTAGGCTTAAGGCCTGGGCACAAGTGCTGGCTAGGCTTAAGGCATGGGCACAAGTGCTGGCTAGGCATAAGGCAAGGGCACAAGTGCTGGCTAAGGCATAAGGCATGGGCACAAGTGCTGGCTATGCTTAAGGCAAAGGCACAAGTGCTGGCTATGCTTAAGGCAACGGCACAAGTGCTGGCTAGGCTTAAGGCATGGGCACAAGTGCTGGCTAAGGCTTAAGGCATGGGCACAAGTGCTGGCTAAGGCTTAAGGCATGGGCACAAGTGCTGGCTAAGGCTTAAGGCATGGGCACAAGTGCTGGCTAAGGCTTAAGGTATGGGCACAAGTGCTGGCTAAGGTTTAAGGCATGGGCACAAGTGCTGGCTAAGGTTTAAGGCATGGGCACAAGTGCTGGCTAAGGCTGAAGGCATGGGCACAAGTGCTGGCTAAGGCTTAAGGCATGGGCATAAGTGCTGGCTAAGGCTTAAGGCATGGGCACAAGTGCTGGCTAGGCTTAAGGCATGGGCACAAGTGCTGGCTAGGCTTAAGGCATACGGCTAACTCTTTGCACTCTTTGCATAAAGGGTTAGGCACCCATAGGGGTGAAGAGCTAGCTTTCACCCCTCTACTCTGTACTTGGACATTTAGGACTAGATCCTTTGTTGTACAGTGCGGAGCCTCTCCATAACCCCATGCTCCAAGCGACCAGGCACTTCTTGTCTGTCCTCCGTAAATGGGTAATGCCTTCTTCCCCAATTACAGTCGTGCATGCGCATTCAGACGGGACAAGAGCGAAGAGCGTAAAGCCTGCCCTGTGTGCATAACCATCATGTAACTAAAGACAGAAAAACAAACATGCAAGGGGCTCAAAAATGCTGGCTAAGGCTTAAGGCATGGGCAAAAGTGCTGGCTAAGGCTTAAGGCATGGGCACAAGTGCTGGCTAAGGCTTAAGGCATGGGCACAAGTGCTGGCTAAGGCTTAAGGCATGGGCACAAGTGCTGGCTAAGGCTTAAGGCATGGGCACAAGTGCTGGCTAAGGCTTAAGGCATGGGCACAAGTGCTGGCTAGGCTTAAGGCATACGGCTAACTCTTTGCACTCTTTGCATAAAGGGTTAGGCACCCATAGGGGTGAAGAGCTAGCTTTCACCCCTCTACTCTGTACTTGGACATTTAGGACTAGATCCTTTGTTGTACAGTGCGGAGCCTCTCCATAACCCCATGCTCCAAGCGACCAGGCACTTCTTGTCTGTCCTCCGTAAATGGGTAATGCCTTCTTCCCCAATTACAGTCGTGCATGCGCATTCAGACGGGACAAGAGCGAAGAGCGTAAAGCCTGCCCTGTGTGCATAACCATCATGTAACTAAAGACAGAAAAACAAACATGCAAGGGGCTCAAAAGTGCTGGCTAAGGCTTAAGGCATGGGCAAAAGTGCTGGCTAAGGCTTAAGGCATGGGCACAAGTGCTGGCTAAGGCTTAAGGCATGGGCACAAGTGCTGGCTAAGGCTTAAGGCATGGGCACAAGTGCTGGCTAAGGCTTAAGGCATGGGCACAAGTGCTGGCTAAGGCTTAAGGCATGGGCACAAGTGCTGGCTAAGGCTTAAGGCATGGGCACAAGTGCTGGCTAGGCTTAAGGAATGGGCACAAGTGCTGGCTAGGCATAAGGCATGGGCACAAGTGCTGGCTAGGCATAAGGCATGGGCACAAGTGCTGGCTAAGGCTTAAGGCATGGGCACAAGTGCTGGCTAAGGCTTAAGGCATGGGCACAAGTGCTGGCTAAGGCTTAAGGCATGGGCACAAGTGCTGGCTATGCTTAAGGCAACGGCACAAGTGCTGGCTAGGCTTAAGGCATGGGCACAAGTGCTGGCTAAGGCTTAAGGCATGGGCACAAGTGCTGGCTAAGGCTTAAGGCATGGGCACAAGTGCTGGCTAAGGCTTAAGGCATGGGCACAAGTGCTGGCTAAGGCTTAAGGCATGGGCACAAGTGCTGGCTAAGGCTTAAGGCATGGGCACAAGTGCTGGCTAAGGCTTAAGGCATGGGCACAAGTGCTGGCTAAGGCTTAAGGCATGGGCACAAGTGCTGGCTAAGGCTTAAGGCCTGGGCACAAGTGCTGGCTAGGCTTAAGGCCTGGGCACAAGTGCTGGCTAGGCTTAAGGCATGGGCACAAGTGCTGGCTAGGCATAAGGCAAGGGCACAAGTGCTGGCTAAGGCTTAAGGCATGGGCACAAGTGCTGGCTAGGCATAAGGCATGGGCACAAGTGCTGGCTAGGCATAAGGCATGGGCACAAGTGCTGGCTAGACATAAGGCATGGGCACAAGTGATGGCTAGGCATAAGGCATGGGCACAAGTGCTGGCTAGGCATAAGACATGGGCACAAGTGCTGGCTAAGGTTTAAGGCATGGGCACAAGTGCTGGCTAAGGCTTAAGGCATGGGCACAAGTGCTGGCTAAGGCTTAAGGCATGGGCACAAGTGCTGGCTAAGGCTTAAGGCATGGGCACAAGTGCTGGCTAAGGCTTAAGGCATGGGCACAAGTGCTGGCTAAGGCTTAAGGCATGGGCACAAGTGCTGGCTAGGCATAAGGCATGGGCACAAGTGCTGGCTAGGCATAAGGCATGGGCACAAGTGCTGTCTAGGCATAAGGCATGGGCACAAGAGCTGGCTAAGGCTTAAGGCATGGGCACAAGTGCTGGCTAAGGCTTAAGGCATGGGCACAAGTGCTGGCTAAGGCTTAAGGCATGGGCACAAGTGCTGGCTAAGGCTTAAGGCATGGGCACAAGTACTGGCTAGGCTTAAGGCATGGGCACAAGTGCTGGCTATGCTTAAGGCAACGGCACAAGTGCTGGCTATGCTTAAGGCAACGGCACAAGTGCTGGCTAGGCATAAGGCATGGGCACAAGTGCTGGCTAGGCTTAAGGCATGGGCACAAATGCTGGCTATGCTTAAGGCAACGGCACAAGTGCTGGCTATGCTTAAGGCAACGGCACAAGTGCTGGCTAGGCTTAAGGCATGGGCACAAGTGCTGGCAAAGGCTTAAGACATGGGCACAAGTGCTGGCTAAGGCTTAAGGCATGGGCACAAGTGCTGGCTAAGGCTTAAGGCATGGGCACAAGTACTGTCTAGGCTTAAGGCATGGGCATAAGTGCTGGCTATGCTTAAGGCAACGGCACAAGTGCTGGCTATGCTTAAGGCAACGGCACAAGTGCTGGCTAGGCTTAAGGCATGGGCACAAGTGCTGGCTAAGGCTTAAGGCATGGGCACAAGTGCTGGCTAGGCTTAAGGCCTGGGCACAAGTGCTGGCTAGGCTTAAGGCATGGGCACAAGTGCTGGCTAGGCATAAGGCAAGGGCACAAGTGCTGGCTAAGGCATAAGGCATGGGCACAAGTGCTGGCTATGCTTAAGGCAAAGGCACAAGTGCTGGCTATGCTTAAGGCAACGGCACAAGTGCTGGCTAGGCTTAAGGCATGGGCACAAGTGCTGGCTAAGGCTTAAGGCATGGGCACAAGTGCTGGCTAAGGCTTAAGGCATGGGCACAAGTGCTGGCTAAGGCTTAAGGTATGGGCACAAGTGCTGGCTAAGGTTTAAGGCATGGGCACAAGTGCTGGCTAAGGTTTAAGGCATGGGCACAAGTGCTGGCTAAGGCTGAAGGCATGGGCACAAGTGCTGGCTAGGCTTAAGGCATGGGCACAAGTGCTGGCTAGGCTTAAGGCATACGGCTAACTCTTTGCACTCTTTGCATAAAGGGTTAGGCACCCATAGGGGTGAAGAGCTAGCTTTCACCCCTCTACTCTGTACTTGGACATTTAGGACTAGATCCTTTGTTGTACAGTGCGGAGCCTCTCCATAACCCCATGCTCCAAGCGACCAGGCACTTCTTGTCTGTCCTCCGTAAATGGGTAATGCCTTCTTCCCCAATTACAGTCGTGCATGCGCATTCAGACGGGACAAGAGCGAAGAGCGTAAAGCCTGCCCTGTGTGCATAACCATCATGTAACTAAAGACAGAAAAACAAACATGCAAGGGGCTCAAAAGTGCTGGCTAAGGCTTAAGGCATGGGCAAAAGTGCTGGCTAAGGCTTAAGGCATGGGCACAAGTGCTGGCTAAGGCTTAAGGCATGGGCACAAGTGCTGGCTAAGGCTTAAGGCATGGGCACAAGTGCTGGCTAAGGCTTAAGGCATGGGCACAAGTGCTGGCTAAGGCTTAAGGCATGGGCACAAGTGCTGGCTAGGCTTAAGGCATACGGCTAACTCTTTGCACTCTTTGCATAAAGGGTTAGGCACCCATAGGGGTGAAGAGCTAGCTTTCACCCCTCTACTCTGTACTTGGACATTTAGGACTAGATCCTTTGTTGTACAGTGCGGAGCCTCTCCATAACCCCATGCTCCAAGCGACCAGGCACTTCTTGTCTGTCCTCCGTAAATGGGTAATGCCTTCTTCCCCAATTACAGTCGTGCATGCGCATTCAGACGGGACAAGAGCGAAGAGCGTAAAGCCTGCCCTGTGTGCATAACCATCATGTAACTAAAGACAGAAAAACAAACATGCAAGGGGCTCAAAAGTGCTGGCTAAGGCTTAAGGCATGGGCAAAAGTGCTGGCTAAGGCTTAAGGCATGGGCACAAGTGCTGGCTAAGGCTTAAGGCATGGGCACAAGTGCTGGCTAAGGCTTAAGGCATGGGCACAAGTGCTGGCTAAGGCTTAAGGCATGGGCACAAGTGCTGGCTAAGGCTTAAGGCATGGGCACAAGTGCTGGCTAAGGCTTAAGGCATGGGCACAAGTGCTGGCTAGGCTTAAGGAATGGGCACAAGTGCTAACTAGGCATAAGGCATGGGCACAAGTGCTGGCTAGGCATAAGGCATGGGCACAAGTGCTGGCTAAGGCTTAAGGCATGGGCACAAGTGCTGGCTAAGGCTTAAGGCATGGGCACAAGTGCTGGCTAAGGCTTAAGGCATGGGCACAAGTGCTGGCTATGCTTAAGGCAACGGCACAAGTGCTGGCTAGGCTTAAGGCATGGGCACAAGTGCTGGCTAAGGCTTAAGGCATGGGCACAAGTGCTGGCTAAGGCTTAAGGCATGGGCACAAGTGCTGGCTAAGGCTTAAGGCATGGGCACAAGTGCTGGCTAAGGCTTAAGGCATGGGCACAAGTGCTGGCTAAGGCTTAAGGCATGGGCACAAGTGCTGGCTAAGGCTTAAGGCATGGGCACAAGTGCTGGCTAAGGCTTAAGGCATGGGCACAAGTGCTGGCTAAGGCTTAAGGCCTGGGCACAAGTGCTGGCTAGGCTTAAGGCCTGGGCACAAGTGCTGGCTAGGCTTAAGGCATGGGCACAAGTGCTGGCTAGGCATAAGGCAAGGGCACAAGTGCTGGCTAAGGCTTAAGGCATGGGCACAAGTGCTGGCTATGCTTAAGGCAATGGCACAATTGCTGGCTATGCTTAAGGCAACGGCACAAGTGCTGGCTAAGGCTTAAGGCATGGGCACAAGTGCTGGCTAAGGCTTAAGGCATGGGCACAAGTGCTGGCTAGGCATAAGGCATGGGCACAAGTGCTGGCTAGGCATAAGGCATAGGCACAAGTGCTGGCTAGCCATAAGGCATGGGCACAAGTGCTGGCTAAGGCTTAAGGCATGGGCACAAGTGCTGGCTAAGGCTTAAGGCATGGGCACAAGTGCTGGCTAAGGCTTAAGGCATGGGCACAAGTGCTGGCTAAGGCTTAAGGCATGGGCACAAGTGCTGGCTAAGGCTTAAGGCATGGGCACAAGTACTGGCTAGGCTTAAGGCATGGGCACTAGTGCTGGCTATGCTTAAGGCAACGGCACAAGTGCTTGCTATGCTTAAGGCAACGGCACAAGTGCTGGCTAGGCTTAAGGCATGGGCACAAGTGCTGGCTAGGCTTAAGGCATGAGCACAAGTGCTGGCTAGGCATAAGGCATGGGCACAAGTGCTGGCTAGGCATAAGGCATGGGCACAAGTGCTGGCTAAGGCTTAAGGCATGGGCACCAGTGCTGGCTAAGGCTTAAGGCATGGGCACAAGTGCTGGCTAAGGCTTAAGGCATGGGCACAAGTGCTGGCTAAGGCTTAAGTCATGGGCACAAGTACTGGCTAGACTTAAGGCATGGGCAGAAGTGCTGCCTAAGGATTAAGGCAACGGCACAAGTGCTGGTTAGGCTTAAGGCAACGGCACAAGTGATGGCTAGGCTTAAGGCATGGGCACAAGAGATGGCTAGGCTTAAGGCATGGGTACAAGTGCTGGCTAGGCATAAGGCATGGGCACAAGTGCTGGCTAGGCTTAAGGCATGGGCACAAGTGCTGGCTAAGGCTTAAGGCATGGGCACAAGTGCTGGCTAAGGCTTAAGGCATGGGCACAAGTGCTGGCTAAGGCTTAAGGCCTTGGCACAAGTGCTGGCTAGCCTTAAGGCCTGGGCACAAGTGCTGGCTAGGCTTAAGGCATGGGCACAAGTGCTGGCTAGGCATAAGGCAAGGGCACAAGTGCTGGCTAAGGCTTAAGGCATGGGCACAAGTGCTGGCTATGGTTAAGGCAACGGCACAAGTGCTGGCTATGCTTAAGGCAACGGCACAAGTGCTGGCTAGGCTTAAGGCATGGGCACAAGTGCTGGCTAAGGCTTAAGGCATGGGCACAAGTGCTGGCTAAGGCTTAAGGCATGGGCACAAGTGCTGGCTAAGGCTTAATGCATGGGCACAAGTGCTGGCTAAGGCTTAAGGTATGGGCACAAGTGCTGGTTAAGGTTTAAGGCATGGGCACAAGTGCTGGCTAAGGTTTAAGGCATGGGCACAAGTGCTGGCTAAGGCTTAAGGCATGGGCACAAGTGCTGGCTAAGGCTTAAGGCATGGGCACAAGTACTGGCTAGGCTTAAGGCATGGGCAGAAGTGCTGCCTAAGGCTTAAGGCAACGGCACAAGTGCTGGTTAGGCTTAAGGCAACGGCACAAGTGATGGCTAGGCTTAAGGCATGGGCACAAGAGATGGCTAGGCTTAAGGCATGGGTACAAGTGCTGGCTAGGCATAAGGCATGGGCACAAGTGCTGGCTAAGGCTTAAGGCATGGGCACAAGTGCTGGCTAAGGCTTAAGGCATGGGCACAAGTGCTGGCTAAGGCTTAAGGCTTGGGCACAAGTGCTGGCTAGGCTTAAGGCCTGGGCACAAGTGCTGGCTAGGCTTAAGGCATGGGCACAAGTGCTGGCTAGGCATAAGGCAAGGGCACAAGTGCTGGCTAGGCATAAGGCATGGGCACAAGTGATGGCTAAGGCTTAAGGCATGGGCACAAGTGCTGGCTATGCTTAAGGCAACGGCACAAGTGCTGGCTATGCTTAAGGCAACGGCACAAGTGCTGGCTAGGCTTAAGGCATGGGCACAAGTGCTGGCTAAGGTTTAAGGCATGGGCACAAGTGCTGGCTAAGGCTGAAGGCATGGGCACAAGTGCTGGCTAAGGCTTAAGGCATGGGCATAAATGCTGGCTAAGGCTTAAGGCATGGGCACAAGTGCTGGCTAGGCTTAAGGCATGGGCACAAGTGCTGGCTAGGCTTAAGGCATACGGCTAACTCTTTGCATAAAGGGTTAGGCACCCATAGGGGTGAAGAGCTAGCTTTCACCCCTCTACTCTGTACTTGGACATTTAGGACTAGATCTTTGTTGTACAGTGCGGAGCCTCTCCATAACCCCATGCTCCAAGCGACCAGGCACTTCTTGTCTGTCCTCCGTAAATGGTTAATGCCTTCTTCCCCAATTACAGTCATGCATGCGCATTCAGACGGGACAAGAGCGAAGAGCGTAAAGCCTGCCCTGTGTGCATAACCATCATGTAACTAAAGACAGAAAAACAAACATGCAAGGGGCTCAAAAGTGCTGGCTAAGGCTTAAGGCATGGGCAAAAGTGCTGGCTAAGGCTTAAGGCATGGGCACAAGTGCTGGCTAAGGCTTAAGGCATGGGCACAAGTGCTGGCTAAGGCTTAAGGCATGGGCACAAGTGCTGGCTAAGGCTTAAGGCATGGGCACAAGTGCTGGCTAAGGCTTAAGGCATGGGCACAAGTGCTGGCTAGGCTTAAGGCATGGGCACAAGTGCTGGCTAGGCTTAAGGCAATGGCACAAGTGCTGGCTATGCTTAAGGCAACGGCACAAGTGCTGGCTAGGCTTAAGGCATGGGCACAAGTGCTGGCAAAGGCTTAAGACATGGGCACAAGTGCTGGCTAAGGCTTAAGGCATGGGCACAAGTGCTGGCTAAGGCTTAAGGCATGGGCACAAGTACTGTCTAGGCTTAAGCATGGGCATAAGTGCTGGCTATGCTTAAGGCAACGGCACAAGTGCTGGCTATGCTTAAGGCAACGGCACAACGTGCTGGCTAGGCTTAAGGCA